>NC_141879.1:707406632-707706632 GCF_056163025.1 Triticum urartu | reverse complement strand
TAGGTTTTTTAAGGAGGTGTTTCAACTATTGGATTTCCAATGTAAGCAACACTTCTATGATGGGATGACGAAGAAGATGATGACTTCTTCGTCACGGCGTAGGCCCAGCTAGATCTTATATGGACGGAAAATAAAATGTCAGTCTGGCTCGAGCAATGGAGCGGAAGGGGTGCCACATAAGCAAAGTTGTATTGAAGTGTGTGATGTTACTCCTAAGTTCCTTAGGAGTAACATCACACACTTCAATACAACTTTGATTATGTGGCACATATTTAACGAAGAGAGATGTGCTTGTGATAACTAGCTAAGTTACCGGAACATCACACACTCCAAGAAACAATGAGTCTATAACCTAAAAAATACATCATTGCATGACACTATATAGATGTTCCTACCCACTATGGAGGTAGTAACATAGTCTAGGGAAGTGTGTAAGTTACTAGCTTATGTTCTTGCCCATTGTGACCAGCCTAACTAGTGGTCCGTGCTCCTTTCTCGTTGCAGCAGCGTTCCCTTCACCGTCATTGCAGAGCTAGCAATAGTTTTTTTAAGGAGGTGTTTCAACTATTGGATTTCCAATGTAAGCAACACTTCTATGATGTGATGACGAAGAAGATGACGACTTCTTTGTCACGGCGTAGGCCCAGCTAGATCTTACCTGGACCGAAAATAAAATGTCAGTCTGGCTCGAGCAATGGAGCGGAAGGGGTGGCGTACCTTTGGTTCGTGCTGGAGGTTGAGTTTGTTTGGCATTCTAAGTCCCTTAATATAGATCTTGGGCCTTATTCGCAAAAAAAGTCCCAAGATTTACCGCCTTAATATGCGTAAACTGTTGTAGTGACCAGACAGATAATTTGAAATTCCAAAAATAAGGCATAGGGAACTGGACAAATTTTGTATAATTCACCAGCAAGCAAACCAGTCATAAGATGGCGAACTCTATGTCGTGTACTCGTGTTGTAGAATGCATATCGCGGAACCTGCTGAATTGGACTCGAGGTATACCTGCTCTCTTGTGAAAAGGATTCGCTCGTCTATATCCGATAATTGGTAGTTGCCAAGTCTTTATCCAGGGACAAAGCCAGGTCAGCGATCGGACATGGGAGTCAAGTCGTCATCTTTTAGCACCATTTATTAACTCAACATTCATATTAATCTGTTAGTGTCGACTAACACCAACGATCATACCTGCTCCGCTCCGATCATTTCTTTATCGAATATGGACACAAGCGGATGACCTGTCTAATTTGAATGAAAACATTCTTAAGCCAAATTACATTTGTCCCTGTCCTAGTATATTAAGGTGCATGGAAAAAGACAACATGTATTCAGCATCCTAACACTACATGGAAAAAGACTCTCCCTAGATTAGCCTCTACTAGCGAGCAAGCCTGCGGTCGACATCAGTGCACATCCTGCTTACGACATTAGCAGCCTGCTAGAACAACTTGTTCAGCTACACAGAGCTGTAAAAACCTTTAATTACGACAAAGTCGTAGAAAAAACGTACAACAATTACAACAAAATAGGAAATCCCCATACCAAATACGTGGTTTTATGTTGCGTGGGATGTAATTGATACGTCAAATGATTTAAACTATATAATTGTAGTAGATATAGACATGACCAAAAATTTACTACCAAATGTGACAAACCATATTATCTTAGCGGAAATGATAAATCCCGGATGTTCGGATTTTAAGCATGGCAATCCGAACGTTTTGAATGGCAACTTTAATCCACGCGAGGTTGGCAAACATGGCAATTTTCTGACAAAATAACGAACCGGGACAAAGTTGCAATGCTTAACATCTAAAACTGCCACCTCACGTGAACTAAAGTTGCCATGGAAAAAGATCGGGGTGACATGCTAAAGATCCGAACATTTGGGTTCAGGACTTATCGGGTCTGGGTCCTATCTTAGTGCATCACCTCAAATGTGAGCAGAGATAGACATCTATTTAACATAGTTGAGCGTGTAATGGCATCCGTTGAGTCAAGCCTATGAGAAAAAAATTCCGCTATTAGTGACTATAGTTTAGCCATTTATCATCATATATAAAATCAGGGAATCGACACATTGGTTAATTTAAGCATATTCAAATTGATATTTGTTAGCAAATAAAGCACACTACTAGAGATACATTGCACATAGACATTGCGGCTTGAAGTTCTTACAACCACATGCACACATTGGTCACTAATGAGTTTTCCTCGGTTTGATGCCTTAATATGCATAAACTGTTGTAGCAACCAAACAGATAATTTGAAATTACAAAAAGAAGGTCCATGGAACTGGGCAATTTTTTTTATAATTCACCACCAAGCAAACCAGTCATAATATGGTGAACTCTTTGTGTCGGGTAGTAGAATGCATATCGAAGGAACCCGCTGAATTGGATTCGAGGTATATATGCTCTTTTGTGAAAATGATTCGTCTATCTCTGATAATTAGTGGTTGCGAAGTCTTTATCCAGGGACAATGTCAGGTCCCGGATCGTACATGGGAGTCAAGTCATCATGTTTTAGCACCACTTAATAACTCGAGTTTCATATTAGTCTGTTGGTGTCTGTTGACACCAATGATCATACCTGCTCCGATCCTTTGTTTATTGAATACGGACACAATGGATGACCCGTCTAATTATAATCAAAACACTCTTAAGCCCAAATTATGTTTGTCCCTATCCTAGTATATTAAGGTGCATATGCCTGTTAGGTGGACACTAATAGTCATACCTGCTCCGATCCTTTCTTCACTGAATATGGACACAGGCGGAATACCCGTCTAAATGTAAGAGGGACTAACGTAAGAGGGACTATTCACCATATTGGATCGTTCAGCCGTTGTTTTATTATTGCTTTATACATAAAGCACGGCGAAAGCCTAATTCGAGAATTATAATTGAAACACTCATAAGCCCAAATTACATTTGTCCCTGTCCTAGTATATTAAGGTGCATATGCCCATTAGGTGGAGAAAATGTCTTCAGCAGCCCGACAATACATGGAAAAAAGACTCTTCCTTGATTAGCCTCATGGAAAAAAGACTCTTCCTCTAGCGCGCGGCGCTGGCGCTCCATCTCCAGCTAGGCCCAATCCTCCCGCGCCCACTTCACGGCGGCCTCGTCGTCGAGTGCGCCCATGTCATGCGGCGAGCCCCGGCTCCGTCTTCGGCTTGACGAAGCGGGAGGTTGGAGGCACGGCCACCCTCGTTGATGACGAGGGCGGCACCGCGGGTGCGCCGGCCGAGCGGCGTTTCCACGAGCTCGACCTTAATGCTGACGAGCGCAGGCGACCCAGAGGAGTGGGAGGAGGAATGGTAAGAGGGGGAGGAGGAGGACCCACCCAGCATGCGCCTCGGAAGCCACAGGCCGCCACTCGGGTGAGGGGCCGGTGCCAGGTACTCGAGCGGCGGATCGTTGCCACCTTCGAGGTACTCGAGAATGGAGTGGCGTGTGCGGCCGGGGGCGCCCCACCACAGGGAGCGACAGTCGATGTTGTTGTGCCACCTTACCACCGGCGTGTTGTTGGTGGAGGCGAGCCGCTCCTCCTGCCCGCGTTGGAAGTATGCCACCCTGTGCACGCGGTCGTCTTCGGCGTACTCCGGGAGGTCCCGCTCCTCCTCCGTCAGAGAGGCCCGGACACACTAGATCTCGGTGTGGAGGTAGGCGGGGTGGTCGACGTCGGGCTGCGGGGGGACTGGGACGCCCCCGGGCTGCGCCTCCACCTCCCTGGCACGCGTACGTCGGGCGGCGCCGGGTAGTTCACCTCGTGGAGGAGGTTGGCTTCCCACTCGTGCAGGTGGAAGCGTCCGAAGCCGTTGGCCGCCGCTCCATTGCCGGGGAACCGCTCTCCCATCGACGGGGCGTGCACGCGGTGGCTAGACGGGGAGAGAGGGAAGAGAGAGCGCCGGCGGCGAGAGAGAGAGGGGCTGCGGGGCGAGTGCGTCCACCGGCGAGGGAGGGGCGGCTGTTATAGCGGCCAGGGGGCGGCAAATGTGTGTACGCATGGCGGGAGAGGGCGCATCGCCGCACTGCACCTCCCGTGAGGAATCAATGGAGGGCTGACCGGTGGTAGCCTTGGCATTGATTCCCCGCGGAAAACCAAGGCGATGAGGACAACGATGCGCGGGGTCGCTGACTCGGCGGGCCTGTCGTTCATCTGCGCCAAAAACGATTCCCCTAGAGCCGCCGGATGCCCCCAGCGCGCTGGGTTCAGGCTGGATCTGCCGGCGCCAGTTTTGGGCCTAACCGGTGAAAATTAGGCTCCTGGGGGCGCGACTGGGCCGTTTTTTTCAGCACTGGCGCTAAAAAATTGCATCGGGTGGGGGGGGCGTTGGGGTGCGCGACTGGAGATGCTCTATGGGCTGCTTGTTAAAGATTCATGGTCTAGGAGGTTCGTACTGACCACCTTTGATAAACTGGAAGAGCTGCGCAACATCCAACCTTCTCCGTTTTTTATGGTATGTGATAATCATATTGGTTGACATTATTCCATAATAATTTCCTGGGATTTCTTCCATTGTATCTTATTTTCTTCAAAAGACATATCTTGGGGAAAACCGATAAAAAGTAGTGTGCGAACATGGTAAGATTCCACAAAGCCTATTGTGTAGGCACAAAATAACCATAAAAAACATCATACAGTTTGGACTCGTCATAACTCATTCACCCTTTTGCGTCAAGCCACTTGAGTTATCCTTGGATTCATTAGGCTTGATGTTCCTCTTGTTTCCCCAAAAAGAACTTGAGGCTAGAGCCATGTGATCATTGAAAACATATTTGTTCTGGCATCTTCAACTTGTACAGACTTGGCCTTCAACACAAGGGAGGGTTTCCGATGTGGAGCATTCTTCCATCATCCTCATGGACTCTACTACAACTCATCAAGCACCACGTGGACCTATGACAAGAGCTCAAGCACGCGTCATCGAAACCAAGGTGAACTCACTCCTACTTGAGATAGATATGGATATGAATGAAATTTGGATGCTACCTCACCAAAACATGCTATGTGTCACTAGGTACGAAGACAAACGCCACCTAGCAGCTAAGGAACACCCCGTGGGCATAGGAGAAGGACCCCAAGGGCTTAAGGAAGGAGAAGGAGTCCATTAAGACGAAGACAGTAGGTCCCAGGCGACCCCGTGCGCAGGGGCCTACCCGACCCCATGCCCACGGGCCTCCCAGAAACCTTCTGTAACCGATACACGCACCCCCGTGCACACGGCCTCCGGACCCCGTGCGCACGGGCCCTCACCGCTATAGCACCCCGTGCGCATGAGCGTGTATCGTGCCAACAGAACCCCCGTGCGCACGGGCCTCACGTACCCCGTCACTAGTAGAAAAGGGGGCTATGGTCCAGGCCGGGGCAGCCCATTAGTCCCGGTTCAGTCTAGAACCGGGACCAATGGGGGCATTGGTCCCGGTTCGTGAGCCCAGGGGGCCGGCCGGGCCACGTGGGCCATTGGTCCCGGTTCGTCTGGACCTTTTGGTCCCGGTTGGTGGGATAAACCGGGACCAATGGGCCTAGCTCCTGGCCCACCACCATTGGTCCCGGTTGGCGGCCTGAACCGGGACCAAAGGCTCCCCTTTAGTCCCGGTTCATGCCACGAACCGGGACTAAATGGTCGGTCCTCGTTGCGATTCACAGTTTAGTCCCACCTCGCCAACCGAAGGGCGGCCACACTGGTTTATAAGCCCGTCCCTCTATGCATTGTTGAGCTCCTCTCAAAATGAAAATAGATGCCCCTATACAGGAAATTTGACCTAAATTCATAATGAATTTCTCTGAAATTCATGGAAATTGATTATGAATTTAGGTTGAATTTTCTCTATAGCCGCATCTATGTTCATTTTTTTAGTAATTTTAATCACAAACTTGAGGTTCACACAAATTTCAAAGAATTCACATTTTAACTATTCTAATTTGAAAACTAGAATCACTAACAGAAAGTTTATAATTTTTGGTATCTCTGTGCAGAAAGATTGTACATAGTAAATATAATACACAAAGTGTTTTCACACAAATTTAGTAAACTAGTGATTCATAAACTAGTGATTCACACAAATTTAGTAAACTAGTGATTCATAAACTAGTGATTCACACAAATTTAAAAAAATTCAAATATAAACTATTCAAATTTTAAAGTTAATGGCACTAACAGAAAGTTTATAATTTTTGTGACCTAAAAGAAAAAAGAAATCACTAAAAAACTATAAGTATTTAGTTCTAAGTACAAACGAAAAACTAATGGCACTAGTAAAGTTAATCACAAACTTGAGATTCACACAAATTTCAAAGAATTCAAATTTTAACTATTCTAATTTGACACTAATGGCACTAGTAAAGTTAATCACAAACTTGAGATTCACACAAATTTCAAAGAATTCAAATTTTAACTATTCTAATTTGAAAACTAATGGCACTAACAGAAAGTTTATAATTTTTGTGACCTAAAAGAAAAAAGAAATCACTAAAAAACTATAAGTATTTAGTTCTAAGTAGAAATGAAAAAATAAATAGGAAAAAAGAAAAAAAGATGCCACCTACTGGGCCACCACGGCCTGAATGCGACTAGAAGCCCATCCATGGGCCAGGATTCAGGCCCGCAGAAGGCCCAGCAGGCCCACAGGCATAGCGGTGTGAGATTAGGCCCATAGGCCTGCAGTTCTGAGGAGTTCGATGGAGATGGTGAGGCAGCGCTTATAAACAGGTGTGGCCGCTCCTCAGCTAGCGAGGTGGGACTAAACATCCCACCGCACCGCGGCTTTGGCAGGTGCAGGATATTGGTTCCGGTTGGTGCCATGAACCAAGACCAATGAATACCTTTGGTCCCGGTTGGTGCCACGAACCGGGACCAATGAATACCTTTGGTCCCGGTTGGTTACACAAACCGGGACCAAAGGCCTCCGCTTCCCGCCCTTTGGGCTGCCGAAAAGTGGCCTTTGGTCCCCGTTGGTGGCACCAACCGGGACTAAAGAGGGGCATTGGTCCCGGTTTGTGCCACGAACCGGGACCAATGCTTCGTCTATATAAGTAGCACTTGTGAAATTTTTTATTCAGTTCGTTCTTCCCCGCCCGATCGACGCCGCCGCCAGGCTGCGCCTCGCTGTCGCCGTCGTCGCCGCGTGCCGTCCCGCGCCGCCCCGACGCCGTCGCCGCCCCGCGCCACCCCGACGTGGTCGCCCTCTCTGCCCCGACCTCACCGTCGCTGCCCGATCTGCCGCGCCTCGTCGTCACCGCCCAGTGAGCCCCGGCCCCTCCCTTCCCCCACGCCGCCGCCCCTGCCTTCTCTGCTTGCCGCGCGCCGCCGCCATCGCCCCGGCCTGCTCTGCATTGCCGCGCGCCGCCGCTGCCGCCCCGGCCTGCTCTCTGTTTTCATATATATTTTGGATGATCCACCGGCCCGACATGTATATATGGATGTTGTATGTATATGTATATATGTGCAGATGTATGTATGATCCATTGGTATGTATGAATTGATGTATGATTTTTTTTTGTTCATAGAATTATTTTTTTTCAATTTATGTATATATATGTTCATATGTATATATGTGCATATTCAGAAAAAAAAAATTGTGTTGCAAAAGTTACATTTAAGGTTAGTTGATTTAATGCACTTGAGGTTATTAGTTCTACTGTTAGTGCATTTTAGGATAGTACATTCTAGGTTAGTGCTTTGAACTAGTTTAATTAGTAGTTGAATTAGTTGATTTAATAGTAGTAGTTTATATTAGTAGTAGTCGAACTGGTTGATTTAAGAAAACTAGTTTATTTACTATATATAGAAATAGTTTATTTTTAGCAAGAAAATTAATAGAACTAGTTTATTTTTTTAGTTAAAGCAATTATTCCCGCATCGACGTGGACGATGCCTATCCCGCATCCTCGTTGTCGAGTCGGCGGAGGACGACACCTGCTTGACCAGATGGGCCATGTCCGGGACTGGGCTCCGCCGGGGTGGTACTGGGAGGCGCTACCTTCCGGGGGCGTAGCTTGGTGAGGAGCCAGCCCGTCGTTGACCCGATCCTTGTTTGGTGGCGGTCGCGTGGGCCAGTGACGGTGCCGAGGCTTCCGGACACCGCAGAGGTGGTACGTCACCGTGTCAGCGAGGTGGACGAGCACGTCCGTCGCTACATGGTTGCGTTGGAGGGCAGGTTCGAGAATACCTGGAAGGTTCTTTAGGGATCTCACTGGAGCTATGATCCTGTGATGGTTCCTTCCCTTTGGGTGTCCACCGCCCGTGCCGATACCCGTCGGGTGCTACGGTTCTAGCTGTACTGGCGATATGTATGATATATAGTATTCGACGTGTATTAGTGATAATATTTGATGTATGGACACATGGAGATGATGTAGTTTTTCTTATAATTGAAGGCATCCTAATTTGAATACTACTTTATTTTGCGATTTGATTTTTCTTATTGAATGCTCAAATTGGAGAGCACTATGCAAGGCATATGCATATGATTAGTTGAATAATAATGATCTAATTTAGTCTTTGAATTATGAACGTATAGGAAATGTCATCATCGGACGACGAAAGTCTCCCGGGGGAGTGCGACTGGAGCCACGACGATCGAGGTGAGTGCGACAGGCCTCACCTGGACGATGGTCGGCGCTTCAGCATTAAGCTCGAGGAGACCTTCGAAGTTGAAATGGTACGCAACGACGACAAGTGTTTTTTTTCATAATTAAGCATGACTTCAACTATTTCAACGTGTAATTTTCATCTTTTACAATTCGAGTATAGTTTATCCCATGCCATTCAAGACGCTATGTCTTGGAGAGGATGGATTTTGAAGACCATGAAAATTTTGAAACGAAGAAAATTCACCTAAGGACCCATCATGATGTGGATTTTGAAGTAAAGTTGTATAATGCTCAGAGCGTAACCCATTTTGGTTGCAAAAATTGGGAAGCTTGTCACCATGGATCTTGGTGATCCTGAAATCGAGCAAGACAATATGGACATTTGGGTCCTTGTTGATACTCCTCCAGTTCTACCGCTATGTGAGTTTCTCAAACATAGTTAATTATTAACTAATTTATATTGTTCATTTCATAATAGTTGACATCTTATTTCCATTGACAGCTTATTTTGAAGTATCAAAGAATGTGTAGAAGATGGTAGATAGAACTTACTACACCGATGGCTCTGAGTTAACTTACAAGGAGAAAACTCATCTGGTTGGATTTTGTAATGATCTTGAGAATTACAATATCTACAATCGAACTCCTCAACATTATGGTCAATACGTGCCACTAGTGCACGTGTTGAACTACGGTAACTACCATGGAGATACCCTGGTAAGTTTTTTTTACTATTACGACATCCGTGCATCTTTTTGCATACTTCTAAAACTAGTACATCATTGCCAACTACGAAGTTATTACTATGTTTTTCAATAGAGAATCCCAGAGGATTGTGTGCCTCATTTGATGTATCAGAATGGCGGCAGCCTTCGTGTTTTGAACATATATCCAGGTCATCCTACGAATCTGAACTGTCCATACCGGATTTCTAAAAGAAGTGGAGACATGACAATCAAAGGATGGAAAAAATTTATGGACAGTCGTAAGGAGCTTCTTGGAAGCAAAAGGAAGCGAGGCACAAGAGTTGGAGACAGGATGATCTCCATTCTTCATAATGGAGAGTCAGGGTCTATATTGTTTTATGCTATTTTACCTTAAGTGTGTTTAGGTCCTACCTGATACTGATGATCATGTGCTAAGAACAATTATGTAGGGTTGGGTTCGATGACTATGAGGATGATGATCGTATGACTTATTATTAATAACGAGTAGAAGTTGTATGATGATGCTTGATTAATTAGTAGGACTTGTTATTATATATGATGATGTATGATGCGAGCATGCATGAGTTATTATATATATATCTGCGGGTGAAATGAACATAGCAGTAGCGTAGGTAAAGCAAGGACTACATATAAGAGAGGACACTTCTCTCTATTAGCTAGCTAATAACAACCTAAAAATAATCCCCTAAACCCCTAAAACAGCCACTTTTTTTTTTAAAAAAAAGAAAAACCTCAGCTCCAACCAGGGTGAGGGTATTAGTAACGACCCTTTAGTCCCGATTCGGGAACCGGGACTAAAGGCCCTTATGAACCGGGACAAAAGTCTGGTTTTCTACTAGTGCGTGTGCATGACCCTCCCAGGTTTCAGCCGAGGGTTTCTTGTCTTGCCTCCTATGTCGTTCCTACCTCCCTCTAGCTATATATTTCGTGTCTAAGTCATTTATTAGGGTTAGCAAAGTGTATGTGAGACATTGATAGAGCTTTGATCCTTCTACCACTCCTCTTGGAGATCAAGGCCTCTTTAGAGAAGATCCCAAGTGGAAACCAAGACCTCCTTTTGGAGAAGACTATCACCAAGACCACAGCTCCTTAGGAGTTGGAAGAACCTTTCCTTTGTTCTTGTTTCCTTGGATCGTTCTTGTATTCTTGTGGATCTCAACTATGCTATTCTAGTGGATGAGTGACTGGGTTTTGTTTGAGTGAATTTCCTCTTTGTGTTCTTGTGTTCATCCCTTTTCCCCCTCTAAGTGTGAAAAGATCTCCACTTAGGGTTCCACCCTACAACATCTTGGTATCATGTGGAAGGTTGCTTCACATCTTGGAGTCTACCCCCCATCTTCTAGCCTAATTTTGTTGCTTTTTTCCCAATTCGAAAATCCCCACTAAAAATAGCCTCAAAATTTTTGTTGCAATTTGTTGGATCTTGTGAGATTTTGTTGATTTGATCCAGGAATTTCATTTTTAAAAAGTGGATCTACCCCTTACCACCTCCCCCCAACCATCCCACCGTTGATTTTGGACGAGATTACCCACGGATTTGGGCGTGTTCTTGCGCAAGCAGAACACCCCGTGCGCACGGGCTATCGAGACCCCGTGCATACAGGCAAATTATCTAATGGGGAAGTAAAGTGGGGCAAAAGATCTAATTTTCCCATCGCCATTTGCCTTCCGCATTACATCCCCTTGTTGTTTGAGATTTTGGGTTGCGGTGCACCGTGCCCTAAGGTGTTTCAGCTACTTAGGGACAGTTCGACTTCGAGCTCACCGCCACTCCTCATCGCCCCAGTTTCGACATCGACAATGACCACTGCATCTTCATACTAACCATATGCAAGGATGGTAGCTCGATGACATCTTGTACTCATACCTTGCCATTACTTTGATAGCCTCGAGCCATTTTGCATCACTTACCCATCGAGACTAGCGAGTTGAGAATTGTCGGGCCATGCGCGCTGTGCACCTTTTGTGATAAGCCTATCCTTCATAGCTACATTTAGCGTGCAATCATCGTGCTATCGTACTTGTGCCATAAGTCTCTCCGTGCATATGATACTTGTCATCTCATATTCCGTCTCGCATGTCAAGCATTGTGGCATAGTACTAAAGCTTTTAAGGAAAATAAGAGAAACAAAGAGCGTGTGAGCAATAGCATAGAGCCATTTTGCATCATTATATCATAATGATCCATACATACTTAGGATAATTGGGATCGAGGACGGCACATTACTCTCATGGGTTGGTGCACAAGCGTATCTAGCCCATTTGAGCAATCAAGCTAGCGTCTCTCTAATATCCGTACAACAAGAGCATTTTCCGTGGTTACACATTTCGAGCTCACTCCTTGGTTGTGTGGATCCCATTTATCTCCCGTGTGTGTGTTCCTAGTGATATCCTTGGGTTTGATCTATTTGTCTTAGTTGCAATTTGTGCATCTTTTCAACAATTTTGATATCTTGACTAACATTTGCTTGAATATTGTGCCACTCACCCTAACCAAGCTAATCTATAAGCCTTTACTTGTAAGTGTGAGAAAACAAAACCCAATACCGGTTCTCCTATTATAGCATTCCGTTGAGTGATACTCGATTCATCCTCAATCTTCGGAAAAGGTAACTTTTGTATTGTTCTCTCCTTTTCCTACTCACCACCACTAGCATATGATGGGTAGGCCAAGCCCTTCGGCAAACCCACTCTTCGAGGATAAAGATGAAGAACACGACTACGCCACCAAAAATCACTTCTTCGTCGCACAACAAGCTCTCCATCAAGAAAGTGAAGCCTTAAGCGCATCGAGCAACTCGCCACCGGCCTACGACAATCGGAAGTAAGACATCGTGAATATCTTGATGCCAAGCTCACTATCAAATGGAAGAATTTTGCAACATGATCGTGAGCCGCACATCCTCCACCACTTCTTCGTCAAGACTGCACCACTCAAGTCGACACTCTTTGGCCTACTCTTCTTCTGATGCAAGTCCTCCTCGAGCTCGCTCACCTCACCGCAATGACAACCAAAATCCATTCCATGGCAATGGTTTGCAAGACCGAGTCCGAGCACGTGAAAGAATGCGATGTCGTGGACCACGAGCCACCTCCACAACCGCAACATCAAGCACCTCAGGATGGTGACGCGATTCGGCAAGAACAAAGACATCGTGATGAACAAGCCCTTGAAGCACAACGCGCACACTACGAGGCCACTAGAGTCGTCACCAAATGAAACTGTCAAGTGCGTAAACAAGAAGAAGCACTTCGCCAACAACGACAAGATGAAGCCGCTGTCCATGAAGAGCAACAAGAAAGACGGAACTGGGCTCACATACCTCGACCTAATCGGCAAGTCCATCTAGAGGAGCGTGAAATTGAAGACCCTCCTACATGCCAAGAGCGACATAACAATGGCCACTATGATGAAAAACTACGCTGCGACAAGCTCAAGTTCACCATGCCCAAGTTCTTCGGAAGCAACAATCCCGAGGAGTAATGCTACTTATTGATCTTGCATTGGTTTTTCCCTTGAAGAGGAAAGGGTGATGCAACAAAGTAGAGTAACTATTTCCCTCAGTTTTGAGAACCAAGGTATCAATCCAGTAGGGGACAACGCGCAAGTCACCGAATACCTGCAAAACCAAACAACAACTTGCACCCAATGTGATAAAGGGGTTGTCAATCCCTTCACGGTTACTTGCAAAGGTGAGATCTGATAGAGATAGATAAATGATAAAGTATATATTTTTGATATTTTTGGTTTACAGACCGGAAAGTAAAAGATTGCAAAATAGTAGATTCAAAACTAATATGATGGAAACTAGAAGATTATATGATGGAAAATAGAAGATTATATGATGGAAATAGGAAATTATTTGATGGAAAATAGACCCAGGGGCCATAGGTTTCACTAGAGGCTTTTCTCAAGATAGAAAATATTACGGTGGGTGAACAAATTACTGCCGAGCAAAGTTATGATGATATCTAAGGCAATGATCATGAATATAGGCATCACGTCCTTGTCAAGTAGACCGACACCTGCCTACATCTGCTACTATTACTCCACACATTGACCGACTCCTGCCTGGATCTAGAGTATTAAGTTCATGTAGAACAGAGTAACGCATTAAGTAAGATGACATGATGTAGAGGAATAAACTCAAGCAATATGATGTAAACCCCATCTTTTTATCCTCGATGGCAATAATACAATACATGTCTTGCTACCCCTACTGTCACTGGGAAAGGACACCGCAAGATAGAACCCAAAGCTAAGCACTTCTCCCATTGCAAGAAAAACCAATCTAGTTGGCCAAACCAAATCGATAGTTCCAAGAGACTTGCAAAGATATCAAATCATGCATATAAGAATCAAAGGAGATTCAAATAATATTCATAGATAAGATGATCATAAATCCACAATTCATCATATCTCGGCAGACACGCCGGAAAAAAGTATTACATCGAATAGATCTCCAAGAACATCTAGGAGAACATGGTATTGAGAATCAAGGGAAAGAGAAGAAGCCATGTAGCTACTAGCTATGGACCCGTAAGTCTATGGTAAACTACTCACGCTTCACCGTAAGGGAAATGGTGCGGATGTAGAAGCCCTCCATGATCGAATCGCCCTCCGGCAGGACGCCGAAAAAGCCCCTAGATGGGGTCTCACAGGTATAGAAGGTTGTGGTGGTGGAAACGTGTTTTCGTGGCTCCCCGGTTGTTTTTGAGATATATGGGAATATATAGGCGGAAGAAATAGGTCGGCGGAGTCACGCCCTCTGTCCTTGTGGCTGCCTCGTGGCTTCCCTGACATGCACTCCAAGTCCGCAGGATGTCTTCTGGTCCAAGAAAAATCATCGCGCAAGTTTTATTCCGTTTGGACTCCGTTTGTTATTCCTTTTCTGCGAACTCTAAAACAAGGAAAAAACAGAAACTGACACTGGGCTCTAGGTTAATAGGTTTTTCCCAAAAATAATATAAAATAGCATATTAGTGCATATAAGACATCCAAAACAGATAATATAATAACATGGAACAATAAAAAAATTATTGATACGTTGGAGACGCATCAAGCATCCCCAAGCATAATTCCTATTCGTCCTCGAGTAGGTAAATGATAAAAACACAATTTTTGATGTGGAATGCTACCTAACATATTTATCCATGTAATTTCTTTATAGTGGCATGAATGTTCAGATCCGTATGATTCAAAACAAAATTTTAATATTGACATAAAAACAATCATACTTCAAGCATACTAACAAGGCAATTATGTCTTCTCAAAATAACATGGCCAAAGAAAGCTTATCACTACAAAATCATATAGTCTGGCTGTACTCCATCTTCATCACACAAAATATTTAAATCATGCACAACCCCGATGACAAGCCAATTCAAGCAGTTGTTTCATACTTCGATGTTCTCAAACTTTTTCAACTTTCATGCAATACATCATCGTGAGCCATGGATATAGCACTATAGGTGGAAGAGACGGTGGTTGTGGAGAAGACCAAAAGAAGGAGATAGTCTCACATCAACTAGGCATATTAACGGGCTATGGAGATGCCCATTAATATATATCAATGTAAGTGAGTAGGGATTGCCATGCAACGGATGCACTAGAGCTATAAGTTTATGAAAGCTCAAAAAGAAACTAAGTGGGTGTGCATCCAACTTGCTTGCTCACGAAGACCTAGGGCAATTTGAGGAAGCCCATCATTGAAATATACAAGCCAAGTTCTATAATGAAAAATTCCCACTAGTATATGAAAGTGACAATATAGGAGACTCTCTACCATGAAGGTCATGGTTGCTAATTTGAAGCACAAGTGTGGAAAAAGGATAGTAGCATTGCCCCTTCTCTTTTCTCTCATTTTTTATTTGGGCCTTCTCTCATTTTTTGGTCCTATTTTTTTCATCCGGAGTCCCATCCCGACTTGTGGGGGAATCATAGCCTCCATCATCCTTTCATCACATGGGATAATTCTCTAATAATGAAGATCATCACACTTTTATTTACTTACAACTCAAGAATTACAACTCGATACTTAGAACAAAATATGACTCTATATGAATGCCTCCGGTGGTGTACCGGGATGTGCAATGAATCAAGAGTGACATGTATGAAATAATTATGAACGATGGCTTTGCCACAAATACGATGTCAACTACATGATCATGCAAATTAATATGACAATGCTGGAGCATGTCATAATAAATGGAACGCTGGAAGGTTGCATGGCAATATATCTCGGAATGGCTATGGAAATGCCATATTAGTTAGGTATGGTGGCTGTTTTGAGGAAGGTATATGGTGGGTTTATGGTATCGGCGAAAGTTGCCTGGCACTAGAGAAGCTAGCAATGGTGGAAGGGTGAGAGTGCGTATAATCCATAGACTCAACATTAGTCATAAAGAACTCATATACGTATTGCAAAAATCTATTAGTTCTCGAAACGGAGTACTACGCGCATGCTCCTACGGGGATAGATTGGTAGGAAAATACCATCGCTCGTCCCCGACCGCCACTCATAAGGAAGACAATCAGTAAATAAATCATGCTCCGACTTCGTCACATAACGGTTCACCATACGTGCATGCTACGGGAATCACAAACTTTAACACAAGTATTTCTCAAATTCACAATTGCTCACTAGCATGACTCTAATATCACCATCTTCATATCTCAAAACAATCATAAGGAATCAAACTTCTCATAGTATTCAATGCACTTTGTATGAAAGTTTTTATTATATCCCTCTTAGATGCCTATCATATTAGGACTAAATTTATAACCAAAGCAAATTACCATGTTGTTTAGATACTCTCAAAATAATATAAGTGAAGCATGAGAGTTCATCAATTTCTATAAAATAAAACTACCGCCGTGCTCTAAAAATATATAAGTAAAGCACTAGAGCAATATTGCGTAGCTCAAAAGATATAAGTGAAGCACATAGAGTATTCAAATAAATCACGATTCATGCGTGTATCTTTCAGAAGGTGTGTACAGCAAGGATGATTGTGGCAAACTAAAATGAGAAGACTCAAATCATACAAGACGCTCCAAGAAAAACACATATCATGTGGTGAATAAAAATATAGCCTCAAGTAAACTTACCGATAGACAAAGACGAAAGAGGGGATGCCTTCCGGGGCATCCCCAAGCTTAGCTCTTGGTTGTCCTTGAATATTACGTTAGCGTGCCTTGGGCATCCCCAAGATTAGGCTCTTGCCACTCCTTATTCTATAGTCCATCAAATCCTTCCCCAAAACACGAAAACTTCACAACACAAAACACAACTGAAAACCTCATAAGCTCTGTTAGTGTAAGAAAATAAATCACCACTTTTGTTACTGTTGTGAACTCATTCTTTATTTATATTTGTGTAATATCTATTGTATTCCAAATTTTCGATGGTTCATACCCCCCCGATACTAGCCATAGATTCATCAAAATAAGCAAACAACACAAAGAAAACAGAATCTGTTAAAAAATAGAACAGTCTGTAGCAATCTGGAGATTTCGAATACTTCTATAACTCCAAAAATTATGAAAAAATAGGAAAAACTAAGCAATTTATTTATTAATCTTCTGCAAAAAGACTCAGTATTTTATTGCGCCTATGCTAAAAATGAAAAATAATCTCCTGGGCGCAATTTTTTTATTTTTTTAACAAGATCAAATCAACTGTCACAGTAAACTATCCCAAAGGTTTTACTTGGCACAAACACGAAATAAAACATAAAAGACTACATCTAACCAGAGGCTAGATAAATTATTTAATGCAAAACGGAACCTAAAAAGCAAAAACAAAATTAAATTGGGTTGCCTCCCAACAAGTGTTGTTGTTTAACGCCTTTAGCTGGGCATAAAACACAAATAGATCTAAGTATTATCATCTTTGGAATGAAATTCTTCAATTACACACTTATAACTCTTAGGAGAATTTTTTGTTTTGTCAATGATCAAACTCCTAGGCAAGAAATCAAGAAATTCATTCGTGACAATTGGTTCCTTAATGATATCGAGAAAATTGGGGTGAATACTTATTGGTTTGAGATCTTCATTGTCTTTACTAGAAGATTCACCCTTATTCTTACGAACATAAGAAAACTTAGCAATCTTGGTAGTTTTGATGGAGTAAAAAGCGGAACCCAAGTTGGTATTAATATCTTCTAGTTTGCCAATTCCAGAAGAATCTTGATCTATCTTCTCATTAACTATTTGTTCCATTTCCCTAAATTTTTTAAAAGTAACTCCGACTTTAGATCTGTATTGAGTAATCTGATTATGAATCTTTTTATCCAAATTTTCAATCAACTCAACAGTAGCAATTTTATTTTCAATAATATCAAGTCTTTGCATCACATGCTCTAAAGTTAAAATAGTTCCATTAACAAAAAGAGGTGGGGGCCCTAACAAATCTATCATAGCATTATAAGAATCAAAAGTATGGCTTCCCAAAAATTTCCTCTGGTAATGGTATGTAGAACATATCTATTCCAAGGAGAAACGCCTACATAAAAGTTGCGAAGAAGAACGATAGTAGATTGCTTTCGAGTAGATCTATTTTGAGCATTGCAAATTCTATACCAAGCATCTTTTTAATTTTCTCCTTCTCTTTCTATGAAACTGAGGACTTCATTATCAGGACTGCTCACGATAATGGGAGGACTAGCCATGAGACAAAAGATCTAACACACGAGCACAGAAAACGCAAGGGAAGAAGACGAACGGAAGATGGGCGAAGAAAAGGCGAATCTTTTTGAAGATCATTTTAGAAGTGGGGAACAGGAAAATAAGAGGCAAATGGCGAAGAATGTAATGTAAGAGATGAGAGTTTATGATGGGTACTTCGTATGCCTTGACTTGGCGCAGATCTCCCTGGCAACGGCGCGAGAAATTCTTCCTGCTACTACTTGAGCTTGCGTTGGTTTTTTCCTTGAAGAGGAAAGGATGATGCAGCAAAGTAGAGTAAGTATTTCCCTCTGTTTTGAGAACCAAGGTATCAATCCAGTAGGAGACAACGCGCAAGTCACCGAATACCTGCACAAACAAACAACAATTTGCACCCAACACGATAAAGGGGTTGGCAATCCCTTCACAGTTACTTGCAAAGGTGAGATCTGATAGAGATAGATAAATGGTAAAGTAAATATTTTTGGTATTTTTGGTTTATAGATCGGAAAGTAAAAGATCGCAAAATAGTAGATCGAAACTAGAAGATTATATGATGGAAAATAGAATATTATATGATGGAAAGTAGAAGATTATATGATGGCAATTGATAGAAAAGCGCACAGTTATGACGATATCTAAGGCAATGATCATGAATATAGGCATCACGTCCGTGTCAAGTAGACTAACTCCTGCCTACATCTAGAGTATTAAGTTCATGAAGAACAAAGTAACACATTAAGTAAGGTGATATGATGTAGAGGAATAAACTCAAGCGAAATGATGTAAACCCCATCTTTTTATCCTCGATGGCAACAATACAATACGTGCCTTGCTGCCCCTACTGTCACTGGGAAAGGACACCACAAGATGGAACCAAAAGCTAAGCACTTCTCCCATTGCAAGAAAAACCAATCTAGTTGGCAAAACCAAATCGATAGTTCGAAGATACTTGCAAAGATATAAAATCAGGCATATAAGAATTCAGAGGAGATTCAAATAATATTCATAGATAAGTTGATCATAAATCCACAATTCATCAGATCTCGGTAAACACGCCGCAAAGAAGTATTACATCGAATAGATCTCCAAGAACATCGAGGAGAACATGGTATTGAGAATCAAAGAGAGAGAAGAAGCCATCTAGCTACTAGCTATGGACCCGTAGGTCTGTGGTAAACTACTCACGCTTCACCGGAAGGGCAATGGTGTTGATGTAGAAGCCCTCTGTGATCGAATCCCCCTCCGGCAGGACATCGGAAAAGGCCCCTAGATGGGATCTCACGGGTACAGAAGGTTGCGGTGGTGGAAAAGTGTTTTCATGCCTCCCCCTGTTGTTATATATATATATATATTGGAATATATAGGCGGAAGAAATACGTCGGTGAAATCACGAGGGGCCCACAAGGGTGGGGGCGCGCCCTACCCCCGTGGGCGCGTCCTCCGTCCTTGTGGCTACCTCATTGGCTCCCTGACATGCACTCCAAGTCCTCTGGATGTCTTTTGGTCCAAGAAATATCATTGGGAAAGTTTTATTCCGTTTGGACTCCGTTTGGTATTACTTTTGTATGAAACTCTAAAACAAGGAAAAAATAGAAACTGGCACTGGGCTCTAGGTTAATAGGCTAGTCCCAAAAATAATATAAAATTCCGTATTGATGCATATAATACATTCAAAACAGATAATATAATAGCATGGAACAATATAAAAATATAGATACGTTGCAGACGTATCAAGTACCTCTCATGGGCATTGAAGGTTGACAAGATATTCTAAGTATGAAGAGGAGAAGAAAATTGCCATGGCCTCCCTCGAGTTTCAAGACCACATCCTGATTTGGTGGGAACAAGTGATCGAGCGACAAAGGGAGAAAGGTAAACCCCCATCACAACTTGGAACCAAATGAAAGATGTCATGAGATCTCGTTTCGTCATCTTCAAGAAGTTGCAACAACTCAAGCAAGGCACGAAGACGGTGGAAGAATACTACATGGAAATGGAGATTGCCATTGCACGAAGACGACTGATGTCAAGGAAGATGACGAGCAAACCATGGCTCGCTTGTTCAACGAACTCAACCATCCTATCAAGAGAACGATAGATTTCCATCCCTACTCCAACCTACTCGAGCTAGTTCACCAAGCGACCAAGGCGGAGCGACTAGTGCAAGATGACTACATATACGCCATGTACTCTTCCAAGACCTACGGCTCATACACCCAAGCTCCCACGACTTCGGCACCTCCTACCTCAACTATAGCATCACCAAGCAATGGCGACAAGACAAGTTACAAGAAACCTTCGACATCTACAAGTCGCCGTCCTACTACAAGCAACTTCAAGCCACTCCAACGGATGAGACTGTCAAGACAAGTTCTATCAAATGCTTCACATGTCAAGGCCGCGGTCACAAGACATATGAGTGTCCCACTCGGTGCACTATGATCGCCAACGACGACGGTTCCTACGACTCCATGAGTGAGGAAGAAATGGAAGTACTTGAGAACATGGCCATGCACTGGCGAGTGAATGAAGATGAAGATGATCAAGTCCTTTGTGATAATGATTCAAGCCCAGCTCTTGTTGTCTCCAAGGCTTGACACTTCAACACCAACACGACGAAGACCAACATTGCCACATATTCCACACCAAAGCGGGCATCAAGGGATGTTCCATGAAGGTCATCCTCGATGGAGGTAGTTGCCACAATTTGGCAAGTGAAGAGCTATGTTCCAAGCTACAATTGGTCAACATGAAGCATCCTCGCCCTACAAGGTCCAATGGCTTAGCGACTCTGGCACCATTCAAGTGCAGCACATCGTGCAAGTTTCCTTCAAGATCGGTGCATATGAAGACACCTTGGAGTCGGATGTGCTTCCTGTGTCTGTGTGCCATCTCTTAGGAAGACCTTCACAATTCGACCGCGGCATCATCCACAAAGGATGAACAAATCAGTATAGCTTAAAGATGAAGGGGAAATAGTACATGCTACGACCTATGTCGCCATGTGAAGTGATCACCCACAAGCAAGCATCCACCAATCATGATGAGAATAGTGAGAGAGTGAGCCACCACCAAGAGAGTGAGCGCCACAAGCCAGAATTGGGTGCCTCCACGATGAGCAACAAGAAAAATCTAGTCCTCCTAGCCACCAAAAGATATATGAGAAAAGTGTGTGAGAAACCTTCCAGTGTTCTTCACTATGCCCTAGCATGCAAAGATGAAGCGGCAAGAACTAATACTTCTCAACATCTACCTTTAGTGTTGTATAATTTGTTGCGTGAGTTCGCAGATGTTTTCCCTGATGAGCTACCTCCTGGCCTTCCTCCTGTACACGGCCTCAAACATCACATCAACCTCATCCCCGGTGCACCCCTACTGAACAAGGCTCCATACCGCGTCAACCCCGAAGAAACTAAGGAGATACAAAGGCAAGTATAAGACCTCATTGACAAAGGGCATGTACATGAAAGTTTAAGTCCTTGTGCCGTCCTAGTTATTCTTGTGCCTAAGAAACATGGTAGTTTTCATATGTGTTCCGATTGCCGTCCCATAAGTACTATCACCGTTCGCTATAGGCATCCCATTCCACGCCTTCACTAGTAGAAAACCGGCCTTTTGTCCCGGTTCATAAGGGCCTTTAGTCCCGGTTCCAGAACCGGGACTAAAGGGTCGTTACTAATACCCTCACCCTTCAGTCTCGGTTCAAACCAGAACCGGGACAGATGGGCCTCCACGTGGCCACTGCCGGCAGCCTAGGCAGGGGGGCCTTTGGTCCCGGTTGATAACATAAACCGGGACCAAAAGGCTTCCACGCGTCAGCAGGAGGTTTTTTTTTTTAAAAAAAAAGTGGTTGTTTTAGGGGTTTAGGGTGTTGTTTTTAGGTTGTTATTAGCTAGCTAATAGAGAGAAGTGTCCTCTCTTATATGTAGTCCTTGCAAGGACTACTATACATATGTTCATTTCACCCGCAGATATATATATATATAATAACTCATGCATACTCGCATCATACATCATCATATATAATAACAAGTCCTACTAATTAATCAAGCATCATCATACAACTTCTACTCGTTATTAATAATAAGTCATATGATCATCATCCTCATAGTCATCGAACCCAACCCTACATAATTGTTCGTAGCACATGATCATCAGTATCAGGTAGGATCGGACCTAAACACACTTAAGGTAAAATAGCATAAAACAATATAGACCCTTACTCTCCATTATGAAGAATGGAGATCATCCTGTCTCCAATTCTTGCGCCTCGCTTCCTTTTGCTTCCAAGGAGCTCCTTAGGACTGTCCATACATTTTTTCCATCCTTTGATTGTCATGTCTCCACTTGTTTTAGAAATCCGGTATGGACAGTTGAGATTCGTAGGATGACCTGGATATATGTTCAAAACACGAAGGCTGCCGCCATTCTGATACATCAAATGAGGCACACAATCCTCTGGGATAAGTTGTTGAAAAACATAGTAATAACTTCGAAGTTAGCAATGATACATCAAATGAGGCACACAATGTCGTAATAGTAAAAAAACTTACCAGGGTATCTCCATGGTAGTTACCGTAGTTCAACACGTGCACTAGTGGCACGTATTGACCATAATGTTGAGGAGTTCGATTGTAGATATTGTAAGTTAACTCAGTGCCATCGGTGTAGTAAGTTCTATCTACCATCTTCTGCACATTCTTTGATACTTCAAAATAAGCTGTCAATGGAAATAAGCTGTCAACTATTTTGAAATGAACAATATATAATTTCTATTAATAATTAACTATGTTTGAGAAACTCACATAGCGGTAGAACTGGAGGAGTATCAACAAGGACCCAAATGTCCATATTGTCTTGCTCCATTTCAGGATCACCAAGATCCATGGTGACAAGCATACCCTCATCAAAACCATACAATTTGCAAAGTGCTTCCCAATTTTTGCAACCAAAATGGGTTACGCTCTCAGCATTATACAACTTTACTTCAAAATCCACATCATGATGGGTCCTTAGGTGAATTTTCTTCGTTTCAAAATTTTCATGGTCTTCAAAATCCATCCTCTCCAAGATATAGCGTCTTGCATGGCATGGGATAAACTATACTCGAATTGTAAAAGATGAAAATTACACGTTGAAATAGTTGAAGCCATGCTTAATTATGAAAACAACACTTGTCATCGTTGCGTACCATTTCAACTTCGAAGGTCTCCTCGAGCTTAATGCTGAAGCGCCGACCATCGTCCAGGTGAGGCCTGTCGCACTCACCTCGATCGTCGTGGCACCAGTCGCACTCCCCCGGGAGACTTTCGTCGTCCGATGATGACATTTCCTATACGTTCATAATTCAAAGACTAAATTAGATCATTATTATTCAACTAATCATATGCATATGCCTTGCATAGTGCTCTCCAATTTGAGCATTCAATAAGAAAAATCAAAATCGCAAAATAAAGTAGTATTCAAATTAGGATGCCTTCAATTATAAGAAAAACTACATCATCTCCATGTGTCCGTACATCGAATATTATCACTAATAGACGTCGAATACTATATGTCATACATATCGCCAGTACAGCTAGAACCGTAGCGCCCGACGGGTATCGGCGCGGGCGGTGGACACCCAAAGGGAAGGAACCATGACATGATCATAGCTCCAGTGAGATCCCTGAAGAACCTGCCAGGTATTCTCGAACCTGCCCTCCAACGCAACCATGTAGCGACGGACGTGCTCATCCTCCTCGCTGACACGGTGACGTACCACCTCCACGGTGTCTGGAAGCCTCGGCACCGTCACTGGCCCACGCGACCGCCACCAAACAAGGATCGGGTCAACGACGGGCTGTCTCCTCACCAAGCTACGCCCCCCGGAAGGTAGCGCCTCCCAGTACCACCCTGGCGGAGCCGAGTCCCGGACATGGCCCATCTGGTCAAGCAGGTGTCGTCCTCCACCGACTCGACGATGAGGATGCGGGATAGGCATCGTCCACGTCGATGCGGGAATAATTGCTTTAACTAAAAAAATAAACTAGTTCTATTAATTTTCTTGCTAAAAATAAACTACGTCTATAGTCAAATAAACCAGTTTTATTAAATCAACTAGTTCAACTACTAAGCACTTAGTATAAATAGAATAATGTAGTACTTACTAAAAATAAACAAGTTGCCCTAGTTCTAACTAAGTCCATTAAACACTTTCTAAGTAGTACTAATTACTAAAAGTTATCGGGGAGGGGGGGTATATCGACAACGACATACCCGATAACAAAAATAAGAAGAGGAAGAAGAAGAAAAAAAAGAGGAGAAGAAGAAATAAATAAGAAGATGAAAAAGAAGAAAAAAAGAGGAGAAGAAGAAGGAATAATAGAGGATCTTCTTCTTCTCCTCTATTATTCCTTCTTCTTCTCCTCTATTTTTCTTCTTTTTCATCTTCTTATTTATTTCTTCTGTTATTCCTCTCCTCTTCTTCTTATTCTTCTTCTTCTTCTCCTTCTTCCTCTTCTTATTTTCCTTTTTTTTCTCCTTCTTTTTCTTCTAAATATGAACATATACGTAAATTGACAAAGATAATTCTATGAACAAAAAAATCATAAAAATTCTATGAACAAAAGTACAACAGAAAAAATCATAAAAAATCTATGAACAAATTACAACAGAAAAAATCATAAAAAATCTATGAACAAAATCTAAACTACGCATCTAAATTAACTACACACTAAATTAACAACTCAAGATCAGGGGGGCACGGGGCGGCCACGGCGTGCAGCGGCCGTGAAGGGCAGGGGCGGCCGCGCAAGGCAGGGATGGCGCGCGGCGGCAGCGAAGGGCAGGGGCGGCGGCGCGACGGCGGCGCGCGGCGGCGGACGACGGCAGGGGCGCCGGCAAGGAACGGGGCGGCGCTCACCGCGAGATGGCGTCGGCGACGAGGAAGAAGCTAGGCTCGGGGACGGCGAAGGCCCGCTCGGGGCGGCGGACGACGGCAGGGGCGTCGGACGGCGTCGGGGCAGCCTAGCAGCGTCGCGATGAGCTCGGCGTCGTCGGGGCAACTGGCGAGGGAAATGGTGAAAATTTCCTAAGTGTTGCTTATATAGCTAAGGCATTGGTCCCGGTTCGTGACAGAAACCGGGACTAATGCCCCCTTTTAGTCCCGGTTGATGCCACCAACCGGGACCAAAGGCCAGTTTTCGGCAGCCCTAAGGGCGGGAAGCGAAGGCCATTGGTCCCGGTTGGTGGCACCAACCAGGACTAAAAGGGGGCATTAGTCCCGGTTTCTGTCACGAACCGGGACCAATTCCCCCCTTTAGTCCCGGTTGGTGCCACCAACCGGGACCAATGGCCTTGCGCTGGCGCGGTGGTGGGAGTTTAGTCCCACCTCGCTAGTTGAGAACGACCAGGACCTGTTTATAAGGTCCGCTGCCTCTTCCCTCTCGAACTCCTCTAAAATGCAGGCTTATGGGCCTAATTGGACACTGCAATGCATGTGGGCCTACTGGGCCTCCTGCGGGCCTGGATCCTGGCCCATGGTTGGGTTTCCAGTCGTATTCAGGCCGTGCTGGCCCAGTAGGTGGCATTTTTTCTGTTTTTCTATTTATTTTTTTGTTTCTACTTAGAACTAAATACTTATAGTTTTGTAGTGATTTCTTTTTTATTGTAGGTCACAAAAATTATAAACTTTCTGTTAGTGCCATTAGTGTCAAATTAGAATAGTTAAAATTTGAATTCTTTGAAATTTGTGTGAATCTCAAGTTTGTGATTAACTTTAATAGTGCCATTAGTGTCAAATTAGAATAGTTAAAATTTGAATTCTTTGAAATTTGTGTGAATCTCAAGTTTGTGATTAACTTTACTAGTGCCATTACTTTTTCATTTCAACTTAGAACTAAATAGTTATAGTTTTTTAGTGATTTCTTTTTTCTTTTAGGTCACAAAAATTATAAACTTTCTGTTAGTGCCATTGGCTTTAAAATTATAAACTTTCTGTTAGTGATTCTAGTTTTCAAATTAGAATAGTTATAATTTGAATTCTTTGAAATTTGTGTGAATCTCAAGTTTGTGATTAAAATTACTAGTGCCATTAGTTTTCAATTTAGAATAGTTATAATTTGAATTCTTTGAAATTTGTGTCAATCTCAAGTTTGTGATTAACACAACTAGTGCCATTAGTTTTCAAATTAGAATAGTTAAAATTTGAATTCTTTGAAATTTGTGTGAATCTCAAGTTTGTGATTAACACAACTAGTGCCATTAGTTTTTCATTTCTACTTAGAACTAAATACTTATAGTTTTTTAGTGATTTCTTTTTTCTTTTAGGTCACAAAAATTATAAACTTTCTGTTAGTGCCATTAGCTTTAAAATTTGAATAGTTTAAATTTCAGTTTTTTAAAATTTGTGTGAATCTCAAGTTTGTGATTAAAATTACTAAAAAAATGAACATAGATGCGCCTATAGAGAAAATTCAACCTCAATTCATAATCAATTTCCATGAATTTTAGAGAAATTAATTATGAATTAAAGTCAAATTTCCTGTATAGGGGCATCTATTTTCATTTTGAGAGGAGCTCAACAATGCATAGAGGGACGGTCTTACAAACCAGTGTGGGCGGCCTTCGGTTGGCGAGGTGGGACTAAACTGTGAATCGCAACGAG
Source organism: Triticum urartu (assembly GCF_056163025.1). Lineage (NCBI taxonomy): Eukaryota > Viridiplantae > Streptophyta > Magnoliopsida > Poales > Poaceae > Triticum > Triticum urartu. Next base: position 707,679,982 of record NC_141879.1, on the reverse strand, counting down.
GACCGACCATTTAGTCCCGGTTCTTGGCATGAGCCGGTACTAAAGGGGTCCCTTTGGTCCCGGTTCAGGCCACCAACCGGGACCAATAGTGGTGGGCCAGGAGCCAGGCCCATTAGTCCCGGTTCATCCCACCAACCGGGACCAAAAGGTCCAGACGAACTGGGACCAATGGCCCACGTGGCCCGGCCGGCCCCCTGGGCTCACGAACCGGGACCAATGCCCCCATTGGTCCCGGTTCTGGTCTGAACCGGGACTAATGGGCTGCCCTGGCCTGAACCATAGCCCCCTTTTCTACTAGTGCTTGACGATATGCTAGATGAGCTTAGCGTCGCCACCATTTATTCAAAAAATGATCTTAAGAGTGGCTATTACCAAATTCACATTCCACAAGGTGATTGATACGTCTCCAACGTATCTATAATTTATGAAGTATTCATGTTGTTATATTATCATTCTTTACATCACAAAAAATCAATACCAAATGGTGTCCAAACGCTGTGAAACTTTTTGAAATTTTTTTGGACCAGAAGACATCCAGTGGGTCAAAGAAGTGCTAGAGGGGAGCCCCGAGGGGGGCACAGCCCACTAGGGCGCGCCTGGCCCTCCCACCTCGTTGTCCTTCCACACCACCTCTTCGCCCTATAAATTCGCAAATATTCCAAAAACCCTAGGGTAGTCAATAGATCATAAGTTCCACCACCGTAAGCCTGCTCTGTAGCCATGAAAAACCAATCTATACCCCGTTTCGGCTCTATAGCCTTGAGGAGGAAGTAGTCCACCCTCGGGGCTGAGGGTTTGTTCCAGTAGCTATGTGTTTAATCTCTCTCTCTCTCTCTCTCTCTCGTGTTCGTGAGATGTCACGATCTTGATGTATCGCAGGCTTTGTTAATGTAGTTGGATCATATGGTGTTTTCCTCTCTATTTTGTTGCGAATTGAGTTTTCCCTTTGAGATTTCATTATTATCATATTGAATACTTTCATGGATTTGAGAACACCTGATGTATGTGTTGCTATGAATACCCGCGGTGACAATGGGGTATTATATTGATTCATTTGATATATGTTTTGGCACTCAACTCGCGGATTCCTGAGGTGACATTGGGGTAATCTATGCATAGGGGTTGATGCACGTTTTCGTCCTTGTTTCTCTGATATAAATCTCGGGGCACTCTTTGAGGTTCTTTTTGTTGGATCGAGTATTATGAATGTGAAATTGTTTGATGCGTATCGTATAATTAACTCATGGATAATCCGGAAATTGGTGCCAATTCTGTTGTTCAGATTCCTCAGCTGAAGAAAATGGCTGGCGACAAGAAACCTCAGAAGGGAGGGAAGAAGTTGGAATTCAACACTGCTTTTGAAATACCAGATGACATTTATGCTGGATACTGCACACCCCCTCAAGAAACGAAGAATGAGTGCAAAGTGCTCATTCAGAAGATTGAGAGGAGATGGGCCAGAGAATGGAGGGAATATCGCTATGTGACTCCCAAGTACATGAAGAAATTCGCTGTACACCCTCCATGTCCAAGACCTCCATTGGCACCTGGCCAAGTTGTTGATCCCTCTAGCATCATAAGAGGTGAGGAATTTCCCGCTGAATGGGCCAAGCGTCAAGCTAAACTCGCCAAAATGGAAACAGAGGCAGTGAAGAAATTCAACGAAGATTCTGCTGCTGCCACTACGGAGGCCTCTGCTAGCAAGCCTAAGAAGGCTATGCCCAAGAATCCCGCTCACAAGCCCAATTCTTCTGATTCAATGCCCTCACGGCCTAGTTCTGCAAAGCCCTCATAGCCAATTCCTCGTGCTGCTCCTGGTCCTCTAAAGTCCTCAGCTCCTCCGGCAAAGTCCTCAGCACCTGTGCATCTTGCCTCGTGTCAAAGGACCACAGGAAAATTAATTTCTTCAGGAGCCTCTATAAGTTCTTCAGCTCCTCCAAATTCCTCAACAGGACCTACTTTGCTGAAGACCAAGGCCACTGCTGGACGAGGCACTAGACCAAGTCCTCACAAGAAGCAGGTTGCCTTCCAAGTACCATCTAGTGATGACGAAGCTGATGATGAAGAACTTGCCGAAATCATGAGAGATAGACAGCAAAAGGCCGCTAGAGCCAAAGGAAGTGAAGTTCCTCTCCTGCTGGATCCAAAATTGATCCTTGAGTATATTGATCTCTGGCACACGCACCCCAACACGCCTGTGCCAGACTTCAAGCTCACTCCTGGCCAAAGTCACATGTTGACCGCCTTCATAGGCGAAGAGAAATGGAAATATGAGAAGGCCAGGCAGCTGAAGAAAGCTCAATGCAGAAAAGAGCGCATGCTGAAGAAAAATGTTGTCAACATGACATATGATGAACTCATTGCTATACAAACTAAGATCAAAGGACTCAGTGATGAATTCAACGTCTACCGCACTAATTGGCTAGGAGCCAAGGTCAGATTTTTCAAGTTGGCTGAAGGATTCACCACCATTGTTGCAGCCCCAACGCAACATGAACCTCCTCAAGCTGAAGCATCTGCTCAGCCGACAGAAGAACATGCCAACACCGCTGATGAAAATCAGGCAGCTGATGAAACTGCTAGTACCACGGCTGATGACTCCATTCCAGCCGCTGATGAAAATGTTAGGGCAACCACTAGTGTTGCGCCTGAGAAACAATCCAGGCTAGTTGAGCCATCAACCGTAGAGCCTGAAGAAACTGAACCAACCAGGCCAACTGCATCAGTTGCGCCTGAGGTAAATGTACCAATTTCCTCTGCTCCTCCTGCACCAACACCAAGTCCAGCTCTTCCTTCTGCATTAGAAGCAAAGAAAACTAAGGCTGCACAACGAGCAGCAGTGAAGAAAAGGAAAGCATCAACTTCATCAGATTCTTCACCCTCGAAGAAGATGAAGACATTGACAAGCTCTTTTGAGAATCCCATTGATGTTTTTCCTGTCTCCAGTATGCCATCAAAGGAACTAATTCCTTTTGGTGAAGATTATGAGATCCCAAGAAGATGTGATGAAGACATTACTTCTGCTACTTCTTCAGAGTAGTTGGACGAAGACATTGAAGTGGATGTTATCCCTTCAACTCCAGTTGTTTCATCGCCAGTGCCTCAGTTCACAGCTGAAGAGGCAGGCATTGAAGAATTAAGTGAAGAAGATGAAGACGTGGACATTGGGAGCACCACACCTATGATGAATGATGACTTTTGGGAAAGTCAACACCCCAACTCTTCTTTGTTCATGCCACTTCAACAAATCCCTTAGTCCCTGTGCACACTAAAGTTCAAATGGGTTCTGAAAAACATCACACCACTCCTTCCATTCCTGTAGAAATTCTAGCCACTAGTGCTGATGTTAATGTTGATGAAGAATTGAAGACCCAGGCTGCTACTGAAGCAGAAACTGAAATTCCTCAGCCTGTAGCTACTACGAATGTGATTCCTTAGGCTGTGATGACACTACTAGGAAAAGGGCTATAGATAGGATTGATAATAATGGCGCACCAGGAAAGTAGTGCGCCACTACTATATACTAATGGCGCACCTGTTTGTGATGCTCCATTAGTGTGGAAGACACTAATGGCGCACCAAAAATAGGGTGCGCCACTAGTATGAATTTTTTTCCATTTCTCCATACATACTAATGGCGCATCAGGTCTACAATGCGCCATTACTAGTTCTAACTACTAATGGCGCACCAAGCAGACAGTGTGCCATTACTGCAAAAAAAATTTATTCTTTTTTTTGCAAAACTACTAATGGCGCATCTTCTCACAGTGCGCCATTACTAGTTTAAACTAGTAATGGCGCACTCTGAGAAGATGTGCCATTAGTATATATATATTTATTTATTTATTTATTTTTTTACTTTTTTGCAAAATTAGTAATGGCGCACCACCTGCTGGTGCGCCATTAGTAAACAGGGTTACTAATGGCGCATTTGCTAGTGGTGCGCCATTAGTAACCTGGGACCCCAACAAGATATTTTGGACAGCCCCACACCTACCCACTCACTTTCCCCACTTCATTCCCTCCACCTCCTTCTCCAAGCTTTCGGCCATCTCCTCCTCCTCACCTCATTTCCACCATAGATTCATCAAAATTAAGTGGTGAAATTACCTTTTTTTGATAGGTAAGTAAGGGAAAGCTATCTTCATGATGTAGATCTACTTTTTTTCTCCCTAGTTCGCTCCAACAACGTGCACATGCACTTTTTGTGGCCTAGCTAGATCTATGTATGTTTGTGGTGTTGCATATATGTTTGTGTTTGAAGGTACCGGTATTTGAAATGCGATAGTTGCCAATATTTTGCTGGAATGTTTTGATTCATTTCCGTTTCAGCGAGAATTTTGGCACTATGCATTCTTTTTGGTCCTATTTTTAGGGAAGGTCATGCCAAAAATTTTCTTGGTTCTAATATATCGTTTTGCTCTACCCTGCAGGCGACCATTGTCCGCACGATGACTGAAGGCACCTTGAATAGGTTTTTGAGCTCCGCGAAGGCCAAGATGCTTCAAAAGAACGAGACGGAGATAAGATGTCCGTGTCGAAGATGCAAGCTGAAGAGCCTTATTGCGGACCCGGATTCTGGGCAGGTGCGGGACCACTTGCTCTTGCGTGGTTTCATGGATGGCTATCGGTGGCAAGGTGATGAAGATGACTATGAAGTCGTCCATAGCCGGGGCCTGGCAAGAAATGAGGAAGGGCAACAAGACAAGTACCACAGCGGCGAGGGCGGGCGAGAAGACGAAGAATCTCCAGGACATGATCACGACGGTGATGCTGTACATAGTCATCATGTAGAAGATGTCGTACATGATGATGAGGAAGATCAAGACGAAGGGCATGATCATGAAGATGAAGATGCCGGAGCCGACGACGATGGAGGCTGGGTGCAGGACCCTCATATTCAAGAGCTGCTTCTCAAGCAGACGGATAACGCAAGAGCTGCCGCCCGAGAGAAAGCCAAGCTGGATCAACTAGAGATAGACGCGGTTACTCCATTGTATGAAGGATGCAGGCCCGAGGATATCCGCCTGGAAGTAACGCTCATGGCTCTGGAGATGAAGGTAAAACACAAAATGACCGACGCATGCTTCGACGAGAACATGTCATTCTGGCACGAACGTCTTCCCAAGGGGAACAAGTGCCCGACCAGTTTCGAGGAGGCAAAGAAAATCGTGTGTCCTCTGGATTTACCGCACGTGAAATACCATGTGTGCATGAACAATTGTATCATTTATCGGGACGATCACGCGGAGTCTACCATATGTCCGGTGTGCGGCGTCACTCGATACAAGAAGAGGAAGAAAGCTCCTTGAAAATCGGTGTGGTACTTTCCGATCACTCCTCGTCTGTAGCGGTATTTCGCGGACCCTAAGGTAGCAAAGCTCCTGCGTTCGCACGCGGATAGGGAGGAGAAGAAGCGGGAAGATGACGGAAATGATCCAGAGATAAATAAAAAAGACAAGTTGCTGAGTCACCCTAAGGATGCGAGCCAGTGGCAAGCGTTGAACTTCGAATACCCAGAATTTGAAAAGGATCCAAGGAACATCGTGCTGGGCGCGAGCACCGATGGAGTCAATCCGTTTGGCAGCCAGAGAAGCACACATAGCACCTGGCCTGTGTTTGTGTGGATGTACAACCTTCCCCCCTGGTTGTGCATGAAGAGGAAGTACATTCACATGAGTATGCTAATTGAAGGGCCGAAACAACCAGGGAACGACATCAATCTGTATCTGGGGCTGCTGAAGGAGGAGCTAGACACGCTGTGGAAAACGCCAGCCAATACGTGGGACACCGCAGAGAAAGAATATTTCCCTATGAGAGCCGCACTGCTCACGACGGTGCACGACTATCTCGGTTACGGATATCTCACGGGGCAGGTAGTCCACGGATTTTCTGGATGCGTAAGGTGCATGGATGACACAACGTATCGCCAGCTAGATAGACATCCCGGGTCTTCGAAAACCGTGTTCATGGGACATTGAAGGTGGCTTCGCGACGATGACCCGTGGAGGAAGCACAAGGATCTGTTCGATGGTGAAACCGAACCCCGAAAACGCCCGTGTACGAGGAGTGGCGAGGAAATAGACAAGCTGTTGAAAAATTGGAAAGACTGCCCACTGCCGGGAAAGAAGCAAAAGGCGCCAGAGCCGGGAAAGAAGCGAAAGGCGCCAGAGCCGCTGCTGAAGGTATGGAAAACGAGGTCTGTTTTCTGGGACTTGCCATACTGGAAGATCCACCGTGTGCCTCACAGCCTTGATGTCATGCATATCACGAAGAACGTGTGCGAGAGTCTGCTTGGTAACCTGCTCAACATGCTAGAGAGGACCAAAGATGGGCAGAAAGCAAGGGCAGACTTGAAATCAATGGGCATCAGGCAGGAGCTTCACGCTAATGATGATGATGATGATGATGATGATGAGGCGAAGCAGGACACAGAAAGTTGTCGCAAAGGCAAAAAGGCAAAGAAGACCGGAAATGACTACCCTCCCGCGTGCTTCACTCTAAGTTAGGAGGAGATCGAGCAGTTTTTCACCTGCCTCTTACGGTTACACGGGGAAGATAAGCAGATACCTAGACCCAGCGAAGCAGAAGTTCACCGGGATGAAGTCTCACGACTGTCACGTGCTGATGACGCAAATACTTCCAGTTGCAATCCGTGGGATCATGGACGCGCACGTCCATGAAACGCTATTTGGCCTATGCAACTTTTTCGACGTCATCTCTCGGAAGTCGATTGGCGTGAGGCAACTCAGAAGGCTACAGGAAGAGATCGTGGTGATACTATGCGAGCTTGAGATGTACTTCCCGCCCGCATTCTTCAACGTTATGGTGCATCTGCTGGTCCATATCGTGGAGGATATCATCCAACTCGGGCCAACATACCTGCACAGCATGATGCCGTTCGAAAGGATGAATGGTGTCATCAAAGGATACGTTCGCAACATGTCACGTCCAGAGGGAAGTATAGCCAGGGGCTTTCTGACCGAAGAGTGCATCTCCTACTGCACGAATTATCTAGGCATTGAGAACCCCGTTGGTCTGCCCGTCAATAGGCACCTCGGCAGGCTCGCTAGATGGGGTCACCGTGAGGGTCGCCGTGAAATGCATGTCGACTTCGAGGGTCGACTCGCTGACTTTGAAAGAGCAAACCTAGTCGCGCTACAACACATAGACGTGGTCTATCCTTGGGTGGTAGAGCACAAAACCTTTATTGAGAAGACGTACAATGACCGAGGCCAACAGAGGACGGACGGAGATATACTCAAAGAGCACAACTCATGTTTCACGCGTTGGTTCAAGCAGAAGCTTCTGTCGTACCCTTTACATGAGGATTCTTCTGCGGAAGAACAACTCATATTCGCCTTGTCACAGGGCGCCGAGCACAACCTGATGACCTATGAGGCATACGATATCAACGGCTGCACATTCTACACCGATGACAAGGACATGAAGAGCGATGGTTATTAGAACTCCAGGGTAACGATGGAATCCTACACCGGCAACGACAAGGACAGATACTACGGAAGGATCAAGGAGATCTGGGAGCTGAGCTACGCTGGAGAGAAGGTCCCGATGTTCCGTGTCAGATGGGCCAAGAGCGTCCTAAAAGAAGACCGGTATTTCAGAACCATGGTTATACCCGAAGCCAAATCCAAGACCGCGGGCGCAAACGTCACCGCGAAAAATGAGCCATGGGTACTGGCTTCCCAAGTGGCAAAAGCCCAGTCGTGTTGTCGTGAGGAGAGGCAAAAGGAAGATCATCGGAATGGATGGAGTAGCCAATGAGCAAGACTTCGACAAATACGGCGACTCGAAGATCGAACATGACGACGACGATGAAGTAGCAGCACACACCACAAGAAGAAGCAGGATCACCCTACCTAAAGGACGTCCATTCCACAGAAGAACTCCATTTGCGAAAAAGATGGGCAAGAAGATTGTGAACAGATAGCTAGCTAAGATCGATTGTATTTAAATCGTAGTCTTCATTTCTCGATTGTATTCATGGGCACTTTTTGATATCATGAATATTTTTAAATTTCATGGGCACTTTTTTAATTCATGAGGACACTTGATCTCGATCCCCCTCCATCTCGATCTCGACTCCCCCTCCATCTCGATCTCAATCCCACCCGCACCCTCCCCCGCTAGCTAGCTCCACCGCCGCCGACGACCCACCGCAACCCTCCCCCGCTCCACCGCCGCCGACGAGCACCCGGCCCCCCGCTCCATCGCCGCCAACGGGCACTCCCCGCACCCTCCCCCACTCCACCGCCGCCGCCGATGATATTTTCAAGTAACAAATTTGAACATATTTTTTAAAAAATTATTACTATTTTTATAAAAAAATATTACTGTTATTATTTAAACAAGTTTGAACATTTTTAAACACAAATAAATATCAAACAGGATTTAAAAAGCATAAAAAAATATTGGGGAGCCTGGGAATCGAACCCAAGACCTCTTGGTCTGTGTGCTGCGTATTGACCAGTCGGGCTAGTGGGTGGGGTCTGTTGTAGATAGGGTTAGGTTGTTTATAACCTGACAAGTCGGGCTAGATTAAATTACTTATGGCGCACCCCTCGGTGGTGCGCCATTGCTATGGACGTACTTATGGCGCACCCCTGGGTGGTGCGCCATTGCTAAGCCTCCCCCCACACTAGCTAAAATCCCCAATCTCTCACATTTCTCTCTAATCCCTCCCCTGCCTCGTCTCACCCGCGCCTGACCACCACCGCCCACCACTTCCCTGGCCGTGCTCGTCGTCCCCGGCCGTGCTCGCTTCCCCCGCCGCACCCGACCACCTCCCTCACCGTCCCCCCTCCGCCCGCGCCCGCGCCCTCGCTGTCCCCCTCCCCCCGCGGCCCCGCCGGCGACAACCTCCCTCCCGAGTGCGACAGCTAGGGTTCCTAGCCGCCGCAACCGCTGCCGGCGCCCCCGCGCCCCCACGGCCTCCACCACCGCAGCTCCTCCATCACCGACGCCTCCGCGACCTCGCCGTGGCCGCCGGCCTCCCCACGACCAACCGAGGCATCCCTTCGACGCCGCCGCCGACCCCGACCCCAACCCCGACCCCGACCCCTCCGGCGACCGGCCGCGCCTGCCCAGGTACCTCTCCTCCTTCCTCCTTCCTCCCTCTCCACCCTTCCTCCTCCTTGTCGCCTCCAAAATTGGCCATGACCCAGTGCACTTTAATTTGTTAGAAAGATAAATATTTTGTTGGACAAAGTAGTTCAACATATGCTACACATGACATTTTTACAAATCTACATTAGAGCAAACACACGGCAATTTCCATCTATTCAAACCCCTAATTATCTAAGACATGGCAGTTGCCATCTATTCAAACTCCATTGACAGAAATAACTAGAATTAATGCCACACTTTTTTAGTCAAATACCACTTGTGACAGACTCGGCTGCTATCCAACTTTTGCCACAAGTGTGACGACCAATCTGTCCACCAAAAAAACTATGGCATGCCACACTTGTGTGAAAAAGTGTGGATGGCAACCAAACATGCCCACAAATTTGGAACTGATTTGACACTGCTTACATTTTGGCACACTAGTTTGCATTCATCTACATGGGCATTGTACACATTTGGTAAAATTTTGCCAATGTATGGTACACTAGTTTGGCACACATGGGCAATCATCTACACATTTAGTATAATTTTAGCATTGTTTCTCAGTTTGGCACACTACACATTATAGCAAAGATTCTCTATCTGGCACACTACACATTTTAGCATACTACACATTTTAGCACTGTTTTGGCAATGCACTGATTTGGAGTGATATCATTGGCTCATTGCTGCCTTTGTGCAATGCAGAACTGTTAAGAGTGATTTGGAGGATTCAAGATTCTGTGAAGCTCTTTTGACATTTAAAGCTCAGAACTGAAGGTACTTAATAAACTCAAAAGCATTCAATCCAGACCTTGCAATTTCTGTGTTTTTTTGTATTGCTAGATGAATGGGAACATCATATTCAGAAAAGTGCTCTGTATTTGAGTAGAAGAACAAATTTTAAACTGAATTTTGAGGTGTAACCAAACTAAACTGATGATAACTCTTGTTGCCTAGAAACAAAGGTAGTTTACATATTACATTGCCTTCTATTTTACTGCCTTTATCAGGGGTACCTAACCATTCTTGCAGAGTTCCTCAGGTCAGCTAAAACTCATAAATACTTCTTAGAATTTTCCAGCAAAGTCTTGGTCTGGCATTGCTAGTGTTTGTTTATGTTTAGAGTTTAAGCATGTGTAGTGTAGTGTAGTGTAGTGTAGTGATCTTGTTCTAGTGTAGTGAGGTCTGAACCATTGCACGATGTAGTGTAGTGTAGTGAGCTCTGAACCATGTTCAGTGTTGAGTACTTCAAGTTTACTGAACCTATTCACTTTTGTGGACTTAGTGAACATGATAAGACAAGCCAGATGCTCTATTTTTAATTAACAGTAATCCATGATCAGCAACAGTTTCTTTCACTAATTTTCAGTTAACAACAATCCATGATTTTTTTCAGCTAAAACTATTGATGATTTTTTGTTGGGTGACCTATTAGATCTGGAATGGAAGCTCACATAAGTTGAGCTGATTTTTGTCCATATGAAAGCAGAGGACCATATGGTCTGTGGCCTTTTCATCCATATGAAAGTAGAGGCACATTGTGGTGCTAGTTTGCTGGCTTTTGTCTCCGACCGTCGTGTCATGATGATTTTGCAGGTACCTCGAAAGGCCCTTGAGTTTGCCGGAATGTCGATTAACTTCCGTTCCGGCAAATTCGGGTACTCCATATGTCCTACTTTCAGCAAAGGTCATGCTGAATTTTTCCGTGAATTTTAGCATGACTTTGCAAAAAATCAGACATATGAGGTACTTGCTACTAATGCATGGGCCGGGGTATCTTAGTACTTAATTAAGTAGGATCAACTGCCCCTTTATTCTTGCTGTATTAAACCATAGGTGGCAATAGAGCCAAGTGATTAGTGCCAAGTGATTAGGCCCAACCTAGGGTGCCTCGGCATCGATAAACCCTAAATGATGAAAACTTAACTTAGCATTTAGGGTGCCTCGGCATCGATAAACCCTAAATGATGAAAACTTAACTTGGCTGCCCCGGATGCCTCGGTGTCGATGAGAACCTAAATGATGTACGCTTAGGCTTTTAGGGTGCCTCGGCATCGACAAACCCTAAATGATGAAAGCTTAGGCTTTTAGGGTGTCAGGACCCCGATCCTAAGTCACACCGATCTAGCATGTAACACATCATATCACTTTGCGGCCTCACGCACGGTATTCCCACGGGTGCCACCTTACCTGGCCCGGGACCGTTTGCGCCTTTTGTCTCACGTATATGATAATGTCGCTAGCATCCATATGACAAAGAACCCGGGCCGACATGGCTAGTCGTGAACCCAAAGCGGCACTAACCCATGGGGACAGGCATACATGAATCAACTCCGAGCATGTCGGTCAACAGCGTGTGAATCCGGGCTGTAGCACTAGGCTAACAGGACTCCGGTAACCCGGGCTGTAGTAGGCTAGGCAGGACTCTGGATGTCAACGCGTGACATTTCCCCGAAGGGACAGACACAGGAACAAAGTGAAAGACATGCCGGCCAGTCAAGTGTCCTGAGCAGTAGTGCTAGGTTAGCAGGACTCCGGTGAACTAGGCTGTAGCGGACTACTATGGCTCAAGGAAGCACTAGACTACATTTCCTCATAAGAGAGGCTGCCAAGGATAAACAACTAGATTGTCGGATCCCACACATACCAAGCAGTTCAATCATACACACAATATGCTCGATATGTGTAAATACAACATGGCATCACAACATAACTCTACGACTCAAAGTATTTATTCATTAGGCTCCGAGGAGCGAGATATTACAAACATGGGTCTCATGACCCAACATATAGAGCATACAAGCAACATGCACATGCGGAAGCTTAACTTGTCTGAGTACAGACAACTACAAATGAAGAAGGCTGAGAAGCCTGAGCATCTACCAGATCCTGCCGAGGGCACAAGACCGTAGCTGAGGTAACCAAATAAACGTCGAAGTCCACACGGAACTACTAGCGAGACGGACGTCTCTCTGCAAAACATAAAATAGGCAAACGTGAGTACAAATGTACCCAGCAAGACTTACATCAGAACTAGGTACATATGCATCAGTGTCAATAAAGGGGGTGGTGGAGTTTGACTGCAGCAAGCCAGCTTTGACACGGTGGCTATCCTGAACTACGACTGCAAGTAACTCTTTTGAGGTGGCGCACACGAGTCCACATATTCACCATATCAACACACCACTATGGATCCGCTCCCGTCTCCCTACGAGAAGGCCATCCATAGCACTCACGCTTATCTTGCGAGTTTTAGAGTATCCACTTTCACTTGTCTATGAACTGTTATAGGCAACCCAGAAGTCCATTACCGCGGACACGGCTATTCGAATAGATGATGTTAACCCTGCAGGTGTGTACTTCTTCACACACGCTCTCACCACTTATCGCCGTTTACACGACATGTACTCGGCAACCTTCAAGCGAAAGCCTAGCGAGGGTGTCAGCCACGGCCTACCTAAACACACGAGTCCCTAGTCCAGGTTTATCGCCTATTCGTGTTCCATCCGCAGGGAGTCCGGCCGAGGTTTCCACTAACGGCTCCGAACGATGTGTGCAGGGCTCCCAAGACACCAAACGGGCGAATCGGTACACCGGGCCACGTACCTACCGCAACACAGCCCACCCCTACGGTCAGCGCTGCGTGCGGCCCCCAGCATACTACAAACACCAGAAACTACTTGCAACTCCTGGACAGAGGACAAGCGTGATCAAGAAGCCGAGAGGGTCCATTGGTTTCGGGCCCAATGCGTGGAAGTAACTGTTTCATGGATCACAAACACAGAACTCAGTTCCTGAGGACGGCTGCAATGAGACAACCCACCATGTACTCCTACATGGCCTCTCACCGCTACCTTTACCAAATCGTGTTCACACACTTAGCTCACACACAGTAGGACATGTTCATAACCCTTCCAATTCATTCCCGATGAATCAGACCCGACTCAACTCTAAGCAGTAGCAGGCACGACAATAGGCATGAATGAGTAGGCACATCAAGGCTCAAACAACTCCTACTCATGCTTGTGGGTTTCATCTATTTACTGTGGCAATGACAGGTCATGCAGAGGATATGGGGTTCAACTACCGCAACAAGTAACAGTTGAATCGTTGTTGTCCTAATGCAGTAAAAGAGAGCAGGAGCGAGAGAGTGGGATTGTATCGAAGTGAACAAGGGGGTTTTGCTTGCCTGGCACTTCTGAAGATATTATAGTTCTTCATCGGTGTCATCGAACAATTGTCGGAGCATCGTCTACTGAGAGGGGACAGTCACCGGCAAACAAAGGAGAAACACAATCAATGCAATGCAACAATTATGATGCATGATAATATCATGCCAATATGCTGTTGATTGAGCTAATGCAACTAGAAACCATATTAAATGAAGTTGTTTTGAACCAAGGGTTCAAATTCAAACTCCATATGTGCTTATTTAAATGTCAATTATGCAAATTGCCCTGAACAGCAACCCTAGGTTGTTCAAATATGCATGCAAATGCCATAAACAGATTCCTTGAATTTTTTTGATAATTTTTCATATATAATTTATTTCATTTGGAGTTACGGTTGATTTTATATGATTTTTAGAAGTTTAGGATATTTTCTGAAATTTCCTGAATTAAAATAAATCCAGAAAATGAGTTATTGCGTCAGCATTAGGTCATGCTGACCTCAGCAGGTCAACAGGCGGGTCCAGGTCAACCCTGACGTGTGGGATCCACACGTCAGTGACACAGGCTGGTTTGGGCGGATGACAGGTGGGCCTAGTCAACTGCCACGTCAGCCGGGTCAACACTGACGTGTGGGGTCGGTCAACGTGTGACGTGGCAAAGTCAAAATGACAGGTGGGGCCCTCCTGAGATCGGTGCTAAACTAACAGAGTAATTAACTAACTAATTAGGCACTGGGCCCACATGGCAGTGGCTCTAGAGGGGTTGGTTAGTGGGATGTTTAATCGCAAATGACGGCCACGTCGGCTACTGGCGTTTAGCCGCCGCGACCAAATCCGCGGCGGAGGGAGTCGGGATTTCGCTGCAGGGCCCTATTTGGCGTGCGGGGAGTATCTACGTGAAACTGGGGGGCTGTCGCGTCGAGTGGTGGTGGTGTTTGGGCTCGGGGTGGTCGGAAAAGACGCCGGCGACGACGTTGGCGGCTGCCGGAGCATGGGCGAGCTCGGGGTCGTCACTAGGAGGCACAGCAGGAGGTGCGGAGGGGTGCTGCGTGCTCCTAGGGACACAGCGAGTGCGCTGAAGCGGTCGGTTGCGAGCTTGCGCGGCTGTGGCCACGGCTACGCCATGGCCGGCGGCGAGATGCTCTCGGGCTCGAAGAGGGCGGCGGCTACACAGCGCAAACGAGCAAGGGGGAAGTGGGGATCGAAGGAGAAGCTCACGGGGAGTGCAGCGGTGGTCTTGGGGAGCTCGGGGAAGCAACGGAGCGGGCGCACGGTCGCCGGCGATCTCGGCGGACCGAGGTTGAAGAAGACGGCGATGGCGGTGCTGCGGTGCATCCCGGCTTGCTTGACTTGGCGGAGAGGTCGGGGACGATGTGGCGGAGCGCCTGGACTGGTCGGGTAAGCGAGGGGGAGGCGGTGGACACGGCAACGACGAGCGGTGGCGATGGCTCCGCTCGGCTTTGGGAGAGAGAGCGAGAGAGAGCGAGGCAGGGAGAGAGGGGAGCAGTCAAGGGGGGTCCAGGGGGTCTGCATGGCAACGCTAGAGGCGCCCAGGCCCTCGGCGGCAAGCAGGAGGTGGCGTGCGGTGGCCGTGCTCGTCGGCCACGCGCCCATCCTCTTGGCAAGGAGGAAGACGACAGGGGGAGGGGCCTGGTGGGCTGGGCCAGCCACTTGGGCCTCCAGGTAAGGTCCAGGTGGGCTTCTCTCTCTCTCTGCTTTTATTCTGTTTTAGTTTTCTATTTCTTCTGCAGCTTTAGGGCTTTAATTAAAATACCAGATCATTTCCAAAAATAATAAAACTAATCATGGCTACTGTTTATAATATATCCAACAGTAAACATTTTAGTTTATGATTATTTGAGCATTTAAAATATTTTATAGCAATTAAATGCCCAAATGCAAATACAATATGAATTAATTCAGAAATCCAAAATGGCCTAAAAATATGTGCATCATGTTTGTCGAAGGTGCTGGACCAATTCAAAAATGATGAACATTTCTAAAGGGTATTTTGGGATCATTGAAAATATTTAAGTTTGAACCTAGTTGAATTCATTTGGTGCTAGGGTTTCAACAATCCCCATTTCAAGTTTCATGAAATTTAAACATGACACATGGATGCAATGCCACTAGTTGCAAACAATTATAGGGCTATGACAACTCGCCCCCACTAAACAAGAATCTCGTCCCGAGATTCAAGACGTGAGGTAAGAAGACAGAGGGGCGCAAGCTATCACAATCTTCTCAATCCAACTGCCCTTGTCGAAGAAGTAGCTTCATTGCATCATAGTGATCTTGACGTCCTCACTTTTGATATCTTCATCCAACACGATGGCAACAGAAAGAAACTCTATAGGAAACGATCTCCTCGAAGATCGAGCATTCAAGATCAACTCGTGGAATGAGGTGTTGGAAATCTCGAGTTGAGACACAAAACACATCGAGAGGGACGGAAGAACAAACAACGAGGTTTGATTTGGTGGGCAACAATTCCACGCTTAGAGAGATGGTGGATGGTGTCAAGGTGGCGAGGAGATAATTACCATGATCCCATAACGGGGCACCTTGGGGAAGGTGACTCGTTGAACTGTTTCCTTAAGAGGCAAAAAGAATTACTTTTGATACAAAGATCATTGAAATTCTTTATACCAGCCTAAGGCAATCACAAATGATCGTGTGAACGAATTCGAACGAATGGCATACCCATACCAGAATGAATGATGTGGACTATCTTGTTGAAGACAACGCAATGGATGATTTTGTTTATCATCGAGAATGGATGGGACCCAAGGTAGAATGGCACAATGGCGGTGCAAGCTAGAAACAATATGCAACTTCCGGGAATGTTCCAACCATCATATCTGCCTGAGATTCAGATCTGGTTGGTAACAGGATATTTCAGACGTCATGTCTGGAAAAGAAAGTCTGCAACACAAATCGACGAGATGACGTTGCGAGATTCTCGGGAAATGAACTACGATGTCAAGCTCCAAAACATGAGCTGGTTCTACTACATACATGTGAGCATGTTGTCCACGACAAGAATGGCCACATAGTAGTCTCATAATAAAACACTATCGAGTTCAGGTGGGGAACCATCAACGAGGATATCAAAGTCCTTGCATAAGGCATGCTTCTAAAGAAGGAACTTCTTCTCCTTGAACAAGTCATTCAATGGCTTGGTGTGCTAGGAACACATACGGAATGGAGGCGGCCAACCTATCAAACCATAGAGTACTTCGCACATATGCGTGACTAACTTGGGATGATTCCAGAGGAAACAAAATAAACCTCTCTCAAATTCATGGCAGCAACTTACACCTAATGCACGTGAACTTGAAGAAAGTCACTCCTTTCATCCAAGCATAAGCTTCATGAACGGAACACGAAGGCATTGCTTACAAAGTTCTCAACACTAGGTTGATGTTCAACATGAATCATGGAGGTGACAAGCTGCTGCTGATGGGCTCAATAGCAACTCATCGGAATTTCCATATCACTGGACTTCCACCATCATGTGAACAATGTGATAGTATTGGTCAGACCAAAAGATGTAATGGTGTATGCTCGGGGGATCAACCTCGAGTAAGACAACATTAAGAACATCGTTGGTTCTGATTTGACTTGAAGATAGCCCATACTCAAGTCTAAGTTTTGACAAGGCAATAGATCCAAGAACTGATCACGAGGACCAATCGATGGAGATATCATCTTTCTTCAACACACGCACACAGTAAAAAGATATCCCTTAACATGAACTAAGTCAGTCCAGCTTTTATCTTCCAACTCTCCAAGTGGTTGTTTAGTTTAACCAACTAGCTCAGGGATATCCAACACAGATTCTTGGAGAATGGTTGGTCTAGAGGAAAACCAACTTGATCACGAGCTCAACATAACAGTCAGGGGACAACCTGGTAATACTTCCGAGAAGATATTAGGAAAATCACGAACCACCGATATGTTACTAAGCTCGAGAACAACCTTGCTTTTCAGGGCAAGATGATATGATCAACAAAGCAAGGGATTGAATAATCCTAACTCTTTGATCGAAGAGTGCACCAGAAATAAGGACTAGGTAGCACGGTCAATCCTAGGATGATGATTTAATAACCAACACGCTAAGAATGAGAATATTGTCCATTTACTACCAAGCAACGAGTTGCTAGGAGTATTGATTTCGCACATCACAGTACACTTGTCGGCATTCCGGTTACAATAACACGGAACCAAGGAATGAACAATGATGGCAAGAAGTATTACTGCATCAGGAATTCATAAGAGGTTGTGAAATTCCTATGATATTCCTGACATAAAGTGGGTAATACTTCGGGGTAGAATAGAATCAAAAGCTGGATTGGCATTTTGATCTGCGAGATACAACTACTTTGACCCAATCCTAGAAATGGATGAGGTACTGGAGTTTGTTTCTCCTAGTCATTCTGAAATAGAACGGCTCGACGGACCACAAGAATAGTAAGCATCGATAACACGAATGCACACATACTCTTGGCTATCAACTGATAGAGGATGGTCGGAATACAACTAAAGGGAACAACTCAGGGAACATATAATTTTCTAAGTTGTGGATGCATAGCTTAGTATGTCGAGCAAAGCTCAACATTTCTTCCGGACAACCCATGCAGAAAGGTAGGTCTGGCAGATTCACAATGCAGAATGGAGAACTCATCAAGAGCACTCTGGTTATGATCCTTTGGTTCAAAGAACTTCTGCCATAAGCGGTTTGTGGTATTTGGAAGAAGGAACTACCACGGACCTCGAGGACTGTCGCAAGTTACTAATATCTTAAGGGAACTAGCAAATACTAACAACATGAAGTAGGGTGAATCTCGGGTTTGAAAACCCAGGAGTAGAATACCTATTACTAAATGGCATCATGGGATGCTTTCGAGAATGGTGGCCGGAATCATCACACTGGGAACACAAAACATGGATAGATTACTCGATGGTTTCATAAGGCACCTAGAGTCATAATAGTAGCTCCAACATATATGCCAAGGCAACGGAGTTCCTCACAGACCGAGTAGTGTGCTTAATCTGGCCCAAAAGACATCGGAAATGGAAAGAAAGGATTTGCAAATGCATCAGACTATTAGAAACCTGGGATGACTCGGACAGCATAACGGCTGTAAATGGTCAAAATGATTTGAGACATCCTGCAAAATGGTGGCATAACCACTCAACATCACAATATCAATGTCCTGCGATCAACTAAGAACACATGGAAGTAGTAGAAACAGAACTGGGGCTTAAACTCAACAATCCAAGGCAACTACGGTTTAGTAACACGTCATCCTGAGAGATAGAAGAGAAGCCTAGTACTTAACCCCCGTAGAAGAGAAGAGGTTGACTCAGATCAGAGGGCCATGAGGTATAAGGAGTAAAAAGAGCCTTATGTTCCCTTCCCACAATCAATTCCCCGATATAACTAAAGCATTTCTAGACTCAACTTCGACCAGTTTGGCTTGGTAATCCTACAGGCGGTCAGGCTCTGATACCAACGCTGTCAGGACCCCGATCCTAAGTCACACCGATCTAGCATGTAACACATCATATCACTTTGCGGCCTCACGCACGGTATTCCCACGGGTGCCACCTTACCTGGCCCGGGACCGTTTGCGCCTTTTGGCTCATGTATATGACAATGTCGCTAGCATCCATATGACAAAGAACCCGGGCCGACATGGCAAGTCGTGAACCCAAAGCGGCACTAACCCATGGGGACAGGCATACATGAATCAACTTCGAGCATGTTGGTCATTAGCGTGTGAATCCGGGCTGTAGCACTGGGCTAACAGGACTCCGGTAACCCGGGCTATAGCAGGCTAGGCAGGACTCCGGATGTAACCGCGTGACATTTCCCTGAAGGGACAGACACAGGAACGAAGTGAAACACATGCCGGCCAGTCAAGTGTCCTGAGCAGTATTGCTGGGCTAGCAGGACTCCGGTGAACCGGGCTGTAGCGGACTACTATGGCTCAAGGAAGCACTAGACTACATTTCCCCATAAGAGAGGGTGCCAAGGATAAACAACTAGATTGTCGGATCCCACACATACCAAGCATTTCAATCATACACACAATATGCTCGATATGTGTAAATACAACATGGCATCACAACATAACTCTACGACTCAAAGTATTTATTCATTAGGATCCGAGGAACGAGATATTACAAACATGGCTCTCATGACCCAACATATAGAGCATACAAGCAACATGCACATGCGGAAGCTTAACTTGTCTGAGTAAAGACAACTACAAATGAAGAAGGCTGAGAAGCCTGAGCATCTACCAGATCCTGCCGAGGGCACAAGATCGTAGCTGAGGTAACCAACTAAACGTCGAAGTCCACACGGAACTACTAGCGAGACTGACGTCTCTCTGCAAAACATAAAATAGGCAAACGTGAGTACAAATGTACCAAGCAAGACTTACATCAGACTAGCTACATATGCCTCAGTGTCAATAAAGGGGGTGGTGGAGTTTGACTGCAGCAAGCCAGCTTTGACACGGTGGCTATCCTGAACTACGACTACAAGTAACTCTTTTGAGGTGGCGCACACGAGTCCACATATTCACCATATCAACACACCACTATGGATCCGCTCCCGTCTCCCTACGAGAATGCCATCCATAGCACTCACAATTATCTTGCGAGTTTTAGAGTATCCACTTTCACTTGTCAATGAACTGTTATAGGCAACCCAGAAGTCCATTACCGCGGACACGGCTATTCGAATAGATGATGTTAACCCTGCAGGGGTGTACTTCTTCACACACGCTCTCACCACTTATCACCGTTTACACGACATGTACTCGGCAACCTTCAAGTGGAAGCCCAGCGAGGGTGTCGGCCACGGCCTACCTAAACACACGAGTCCCTAGTCCAGGTTTATCGCCTATTCGGGTTCCATCCGCAGGGAGTCCGGCCAAGGTTTCCACTAACGGCCCCGAACGATGTGTGCAGGGTTCCCGAGACACCAAACGAGCGAATCGGTACACCGGGCCACGTGCCTACCGCAACATAGCCCACCCCTACGGTCAGCGCTGAGTGCGGCCCCCAGCATACTACAAACACCAGAAACTACTTGCAACGCCTGGACAGAGGACAAGCGTGATCAAGAAGCCAAGAGGGTCCATTGGTTTCGGGTCCAATGCGTGGTAGTAACTGTTTCATGGATCACAAACACAGAACTCAGTTCCTGAGGACGGCTGTAATGAGACAACCCACCATGTACTCCTACATGGCCTCTCACCGCTACCTTTACCAAATCGTGTTCACACACTTAGCTCACACACAGTAGGACATGTTCATAACCCTTCCAATTCATTCCCGATGAATCAGACCCGAATCAACTCTAAGCAGTAGCAGGCACGACAACAGGCATGAATGAGTAGGCACATCAAGGCTCAAACAACTCCTACTCATGCCAGTGGGTTTCATCTATTTACTGTGGCAATGACAGGTCAGGCAGAGGATATGGGGTTCAACTACCGCAGCAAGTAACAGTTGAATCGTTGTTGTCCTAATGCAGTAAAAGAGAGCAGGAGCGAGAGAGTGGGATTGTATCGAAATGAACAAGGGGGTTTTGCTTGCCTGGCACTTCTGAAGATATTATAGTTCTTCATCGGTGTCATCGAACAATCGTCGGAGCGTCGTCTATTGAGAAGGGACAGTCACCAGCAAACACAGGAGAAACACAACCAATGCAATGCAACAATTATGATGCATGATAATATCAAGGCAATATGCTGTTGATTGAGCTAATGCAACTAGCAACCATATTAAATGAAGTTGTTTTGAACCAAGGGTTCAAATTCAAACTCCATATGTGCTTATTTAAATGTCAATTATGCAAATTGCCCTGTACAGCAACCCTAGGTTGTGCAAACATGCATGCAAATGCCATAAACAGATTCCTTGAATTTTTCTGGTAATTTTTCATATATAATTTATTTCATTTGGGGTTACGATTGATTTTATATTATTTTTAGAAGTTTAGGATATTTTGTGAAATTTCCTGAATTAAAATAAATGCAGAAAATGAGTTATTGCGTCAGCATTAGGTCATGCTGACCTCAGCAGGTCAACAGGCGGGTCCAGGTCAACCCTCACGTGTGGGATCCACACGTCAGTGACACAGGCTGGTTTGGGTGGATGACAGGTGGGCCTAGTCAACTGCCACGTCAGCCGGGTCAACACTGACGTGTGGGGTCGGTCAACGTGTGACGTGGCAAAGTCAAAATGACAGGTGGGGCCCTCCTGAGATCGGTGCTAATCTAACAGAGTAATTAACTAACTAATTAGGCACTGGGCCCACATGGCAGTGGCTCGAGAGGGGTTGGTTAGTGGGATGTTTAACCGCTAATGACGGCCACGTCGGCTACCGGCGTTTAGCCGCCGGCGACCAAATCCGCGGCGGAGGGAGTTGGGATTTCGCTGCAGGGCCCTATTTGGCGCGCGGGGAGTATCTACGTGAAACTGGGGGGCTGTCGTGTCGAGTGGTGGTGGTGTTTGGGCTCGGGGTGGTCGGAAAAGATGCCGGCGACGACGTTGGCGGCTGCCGGAGCTCGGGCAAGCTCGGGGTCGTCGCTAGGAGGCACAGCAGGAGGTACGGAGGGGTGCTACGGGCTCCTGGGGACACAGCGAGTGCGGTGAAGCGCTCGGTTGCGAGCTTGCGCGGCTGTGGCCATGGCTACGCCATGGCCGGCGGCGAGATGCTCTCGGGCTCGAAGAGGGCAGTGACTACATGGCACAAATAAGCAAGGGGGAAGTGGGGATCGAAGGAGAAGCTCACGGGGAGTCCAGCGGTGGTCTTGGGGAGCTCGGGGAAGCAACGGGGCGGGCGCACGGTTGCCGGCGATCTCGGCGGACCGAGGTTGAAGAAGACGGCGATGGCGGTGCTGCGGTGCGTCCCGGCTTGCTTGACTTGGCGGAGAGCTCGGGGACGATGTGGCGGAGCACCTGGACTGGTCGGGTAAGCGAGGGGGAGGCGGTGGACACGGCAACGACGAGCGGCGGCGATGGCTCCGCTCGGCTTTGGGAGAGAGAGCAAGAGAGAGCGAGGCAGGGAGAGAGGGGAGCGGTCGAGGGGGGTCCAGGGGGTCTGCGTGGCAACGCCAGATGCGCCCAGGCTCTCGGCGGCAAGCAGGAGGTGGCGTGCGGTGGCCGTGCGTGTCGGCCACGCGCCCATCCTCCTGGCAAGCAGGAAGACGACAGGGGGAGGGGCCTGGTGGGCTGAGCCAGCCACTTGGGCCGGCAGGTAAGGTCCAGGTGGGCTTCTCTCTCTCTGCTTTTATTCTGTTTTAGTTTTCTATTTCTTCTGTAGATTTAGGGCTTTAATTAAAATACCAGATCATTTCCAAAAATAATAAAACTAATCATGGCTACTATTTATAATATATCCAACAGTAAACATTTTAGTTTACGATTATTTGAGCATTTAAAATATTTTATAGCAATTAAATGCCCAAATGCAAATACAATATGAATTAATTCAGAAATCCAAAATGGCCTAAAAATATGTGCATCATGTTTGTCGAAGGTGCTGGACCAATTCAAAAATGATGAACATTTCTAAAGGGTATGTTGGGATCATTGAAAATATTTAAGTTTGAACCTAGTTGAATTCATTTGGTGCTAGGGTTTCAACAATCCCCATTTCAAGTTTCATGAAATTTAAACATGACGCATGGATGCAATGCCACTAGTTGCAAACAATTCGAGGGCTGTGACAACTCGCCCCCACTAAACAAGAATCTCGTCCCGAGATTCAAGACGTGAGGTAAGAAGACAGAGGGGCGCAAGCTATCACAATCTTCTCGATCCCTTTGCCCTTCTCGAAGAAGTAGCTTCATTGCATCATAGTGATCTTGACGTCCTCACTTTTGATATCTTCATCCAACACGATGGCGACAGAAAGAAACTCTATAGGAAACGATCTCCTCGAAGATCGAGCATTCAAGATCAACTCGTGGAATGAGGTGTTGGAAATCTCGAGCTGAGACACAAAACACATCGAGAGGGACGGAAGAACAAACAACGAGGTTTGATTTGGTGGGCAACAATTCCACGCTTAGAGAGATGGTGGATGGTGTCAAGGTGGCGAGGAGATAATTACCATGATCCCATAACGGGGCACCTTGGGGAAGGTGACTCGTTGAACTGTTTCCTTAAGAGGCAAAAAGAATTACTTTTGATACAAAGATCATTGAAATTCTTTATACCAGCCTAAGGCAATCACAAATGATCGTGTGAACGAATTCGAACGAATGGCATACCCATACCAGAATGAATGATGTGGACTATCTTGTTGAAGACAAAGCAATGGATGATTTTGCTTATCATCAAGAATGGATGGGACCCAACGTAGAATGGCACAATGGCGGTGCAAGCTGGAAACAATATGCAACTGCCGGGAATGTTCCAACCATCATATCTGCCTGAGATTCAGATCTGGTTGGTAACAGGATATTTCAGACGTCATGTCTGGAAAAGAAAGTCTGCAACACAAATCGACGAGATGACGTTGCGAGATTCTCGGGAAATGAACTACGATGGCAAGCTCCAAAACATGAGCTGGTTCTGCTACATACATGTGAGCATGTTGTCCACGACAAGAATGGCCACATAGTAGTCTTATAATAAAACACTATCGAGTTCAGGTGGGGAACCATCATCGAGGATATCAAAGTCCTTGCATAAGGCATGCTTCTAAAGAAGGAACTTCTTCTCCTTGAACAAGTCATTCAGTGGCTTGGTGTGCTAGGAACACATACGGAATGGAGGCGGCCAACCTATCAAACCATAGAGTACTTTGCACATATGCGTGACTAAGTTGGGATGATTCCAGAAGAAACAAAGCAAACCTCTCTCAAATTCATGGCAGCAACTTACACCTAATGCACGTGAACTTGGAGAAAGTCACTCCTTTCATCCAAGCATAAGCTTCGTGAATGGAACACGAAGGCATTGCTTACAAAGTTCTCAACACTAGGTTGATGTTCAACGTGAATCATGGAGGAGACAAGCTGCTGCTGATGGGCTCAATAGCAACTCATCGGAATTTCCATATCACTGGACTTCCACCATCATGTGAACAATGTGATAGTATTGGTCAGACCAAAAGATGTAGTGGTGTATGCTCGGGGGATCAACCTCGAGTAAGACAACATTACGAACATCGTTGGTTCTGATTTGACTTGAAGATAGCCCATACTCAAGTCTAAGTTTTGACAAGGCAACAGATCCAACAACAGATTCTTGGAGAATGGTTGGTCTAGAGGAAAACCAACTTGATCACGAGCTCAACATAACAGTCAGGGGACAACCTGGTAATACTTCCGAGAAGATATTAGGCAAATCACGAACCACCGATATGTTACTAAGCTCGAGAACAACCTTGCTTTTCAGGGCAAGATGATATGATCAACTAAGCAAGGGACTGAATAATCCTAACTCTTTGATCGAAGAGTGCACCAGAAATAAGGACTAGGTAGCACGGTCAATCCTAGGATGATGATTTAATAACCAACATGCTAAGAATGAGAATATTGTCCATTTACTACCAAGCAACGAGTTGCTAGGAGTATTGATTTCGCACATCACAGTACACTTGTCGGCATTCCGGTTACAATAACACGGAACCAAGGAATGAACAATGATGGCAAGAAGTATTACTGCGTCAGGAATTCATAAGAGGTTGTGCAATTCCTATGATATTCCTGACATAAAGTGGGTAATACTTCAGGGTAGAACAGAATCAAAAGCTGGATTGGCATTTTGATCTGCGAGATACTTTGACCCAATCCTAGAAATGGATGAGGTACTGGAGTTTGTTTCTCCTAGTCATTCTGAAATAGAACGGCTCGACGGACCACAAGAATAGTAAGCATCGATAACACGAATGCACACATACTCTTGGCTATCAACTGACAGAGGATGGTCGGAATACAACTAAAGGGAACAACTCAGGGAACATATAATTTTCTAAGTTGTGCATGCATAGCTTAGTATGTCGAGCAAAGCTCAACATTTCTTCCGGACAACCCATGCAGAAAGGTAGGTCTGGCAGATTCACAATGAAGAATGGAGAACTCATCAAGAGCACTCTGGTTGTGATCCTTTGGTTCAAAGAACTTCTGCCATAAGCGGTTCGTGGTATTTGGAAGAAGGAACTACCATGGACCTCGAGGACTGTCGCAAGGTTACTAATATCTTAAGGGAACTAGCAAATACTAACAACATGAAGTAGGGTGAATCTCGGGTTTGAAAACCCAGGAGTAGAATACCTATTACTAAATGGCATCACGGGATGCTTTCGAGAATGGTGGCCAGAATCATCACACTGGGAACACAAAACATGGATAGATTACTAGATGGTTTCATAAGGCACCTAGAGTCATAATAGTAGCTCCAACATATATGCCGAGGCAACGGAGTACCTCACAGACCGAGTAGTGTGCTTAATCTGGCCAAAAAGACATCGGAAATGGAAAGAAAGGATTTGCAAATGCATCAGACTATTAGAAACCTGGGATGACTCGGACAGCATAGCGGCTGTAAATGCTCAAAATGATTTGAGACATCCTGCAAAATGGTGGCATAACCACTCAACATCACAATATCAATGGTCTGCGATCAACTAAGAACACATGGAAGTAGTAGAAACAGAACTAGGGCTTAAACTCAACAATCCTAGGCAACTACGGTTTAGTAACACGTCATCCTGAGAGATAGAAGAGAAGCCTAGTTCTTAACCCCCGTAGAAGAGAATAGGTTGACTCAGATCAGAGGGCCATGAGGTATAAGGAGTAGAAAGAGCCTTATGTTCCCTTCCCACAATCAATTCCCCTATATAACTAAAGCATTTCTAGACTCAACTTGGACCAGTTTGGCTTGGTAATCCTACAGGCAGTCAGGCTCTGATACCAACGCTGTCACGACCCCGATCCTAAGTCACACCGATCTAGCATGTAACACATCATATCACTCACGCTTATCTTGCGAGTTTTAGAGTATCCACTTTCACTTGTCTATGAACTGTTATAGGCAACCCAGAAGTCCATTACCGCGGACACGGCTATTCGAATAGATGATGTTAACCCTGCAGGGGTGTACTTCTTCACACACGCTCTCACCACTTATCGCCGTTTACACGACATGTACTCGGCAACCTTCAAGCGGAAGCCCAGCGAGGGTGTCGGCCACGTCCTACCTAAACACACGAGTCCCTAGTCCAGGTTTATCGCCTATTCGGGTTCCATCCGCAAGGAGTCCGGCCGAGGATTCCACTAACGGCTCCGAACGATGTGTGCAGGGTTCCCGAGACACCAAACAGGCGAATCGGTACACCGGGCCATGTGCCTACCGCAACACAGCCCACCCCTACGGTCAGCGCTGCGTGCGGCCCCCAGCATACTACAAACACCAGAAACTACTTGCAACTCCTGGACAGAGGACAAGCGTGATCAAGAAGCCGAGAGGGTCCATTGGTTTCACGCCCAATGCGTGGTAGTACCTGTTTCATGGATCACAAACACAGAACTCAGTTCCTGAGGACGGCTACAATGAGACAACCCACCATGTACTCCTACATGGCCTCTCACCGCTACCTTTACCAAATCGTATTCACACACTTAGCTCACACACAGTAGGACATATTCATAACCCTTCCAATTCATTCCCGATGAATCAGACCCGACTCAACTCTAAGCAGTAGTAGGCACGACAACAGGCATGAATGAGTAGGCACATCAAGGCTCAAACAACTCCTACTCATGCTAGTGGGTTTCATCTATTTACTGTGGCAATGACAGGTCATCCAGAGGATATGGGGTTCAACTACCGCAGCAAGTAACAGTTGAATCGTTGTTGTCCTGATGCAGTAAAAGAGAGCAGGAGCGAGAGAGTGGGATTGTATCGAACTGAACAAGGGGGTTTTGCTTGCCTGGCACTTCTAAAGATATTATAGTTCTTCATCGGTGTCATCGAACAATCGTCGGAGCGTCGTCTACTGAGAGGGGACAGTCACCGGCAAACAAAGGAGAAACACAACCAATGCAATGCAACAATTATGATGCATGATAATATCATGGCAATATGCTGTTGACTGAGCTAATGCAACTAGCAACCATATTAAATGAAGTTGTTTTGAACCAAGGGTTCAAATTCAAACTCCATATGTGCTTATTTAAATGTCAATTATGCAAATTGCCCTGTACAGCAACCCTAGGTTGTTCAAACATGCATGCAAATGCCATAAACATATTCCTTGAATTTTTTTGATAATTTTTCATATATAATTTATTTCATTTGGAGTTACGGTTGATTTTATATTATTTTTAGAAGTTTAGGATATTTTGTGAAATTTCCTGAATTAAAATAAATGCAGAAAATGAGTTATTGCGTCAGCATTAGGTCATGCTGACCTCAGCAGGTCAACAGGCGGGTCCAGGTCAACCCTCACGTGTGGGATCCACACGTCAGTGACACAGGCTGGTTTGGGTGGATGACAGGTGGGCCTAGTCAACTCCCACGTCAGCCGGGTCAACACTGACGTGTGGGGTCGGTCAACGTGTGACGTGGCAAAGTCAAAATGACAGGTGGGGCCCTCCTGAGATCGGTGCTAATCTAACAGAGTAATTAACTAACTAATTAGGCACTGGGCCCACATGGCAGTGGCTCTAGAGGGGTTGGTTAGTGGGATGTTTAACCGCTAATGACGGCCACGTCGGCTACCGGTGTTTAGCCGCCGGCGACCAAATCCGCGGCGAAGGGAGTCGGGATTTCGCTGCAGGGCCCTATTTGGCGCGCGGGGAGTATCTACGTGAAGCTGGGGGGCTGTCGCGTCGAGTGGTGGTGGTGTTTGGGCTCGGGGTGGTCGGAAAAGACGCCGGCGACAACGTTGGCGGCTGTCGGAGCTTGGGCAAGCTCGGGGTCGTCGCTAGGAGGCACAGCAGGAGGTGCGGAGGGGTGCTGTGGGCTCCTGGGGACACAGCGAGTGCGGTGAAGCGCTCGGTTGCGAGCTTGCGCGGCTGTGGCCACGGCTACGCCATGGCCGGCGGGGAGATGCTCTCGGGCTCGAAGAGGGCGGCGACTACACGGCGCAAACGAGCAAGGGGGAAGTGGGGATCGAAGGAGAAGCTCACGGGGAGTGCAGCGGTGGTCTTGGGGAGCTCGGGGAAGCAACGGAGCGGGCGCACGGTCGCCAGCGATCTCGGCGGACCGAGGTTGAAGAAGACGGCGATGGCGGTACTGCGGTGCGTCCCGGCTTGCTTGACTTGGCGGAGAGGTCGGGGACAATGTGGCGGAGCTCTTGGACTGGTCCGGTAAGCGAGGGGGAGGCGGTGGACACGGCAACGACGAGCGGCGGCGATGGCTCCGCTCGGCTTTGGGAGAGAGAGCGAGAGAGAGCGAGGCAGGGAGAGAGGGGAGCAGTCGAGGGGGGTCCAGGGGGTCTGCGTGGCAACGCCAGAGGCACCCAGGCCCTCGGCGGCAAGCAGGAGGTGGCATGCGGTGGCCGTGCGCGTCGGCCACGCGCCCATCCTCCTAGCAAGGAGGAAGATGACAGGGGGAGGGGCCTGGTGGGCTGGGCCAGCCACTTGGGCCACCAGGTAAGGTCTAGGTGGGCTTCTCTCTCTCTGCTTTTATTCTGTTTTAGTTTTCTATTTCTTCTGTAGATTTAGGGCTTTAATTAAAATACCAGATCATTTCCAAAAATAATAAAACTAATCATGGCTACTGTTTATAATATATCCAACAGTAAGCATTTTAGTTGATGATTATTTGAGCATTTAAAATATTTTATAGCAATTAAATGCCCAAATTTAAATACAATATGAATTAATTCAGAAATCCAAAATGGCCTAAAAATATGTGCATCATGTTTGTCGAAGGTGCTGGACCAATTCAAAAATGATGAACATTTCTAAAGGGTATTTTGGGATCATTGAAAATATTTAAGTTTGAACCTAGTTGAATTATTTTGGTGCTAGGGTTTCAACAATCCCCATTTCAAGTTTCATGAAATTTAAACATGACGCATGGATGCAATGCCACTAGTTGCAAACAATTCTAGGGCTGTGACAACTCGTCCCCACTAAACAAGAATCTCGTCCCGAGATTTAAGACGTGAGGTAAGAAGACAGAGGGGCGCAAGCTATCACAATCTTCTCGATCCATTTGCCCTTCTCGAAGAAGTAGCTTCATTGCATCATAGTGATCTTGACGTCCTCACTTTTGATATCTTCATCCAACACGATGGCGACAGAAAGAAACTCTATAGGAAACGATCTCCTCGAAGATCGAGCATTCAAGATCAACTCGTGGAATGAGGTGTTGGAAATCTCGAGCTGAGACACAAAACACATCGAGAGGGACGGAAGAACAAACAACGAGGTTTGATTTGGTGGGAAACAATTCCACGCTTAGAGAGATGGTGGATGGTGTCAAGGTGGCGAGGAGATAATTACCATGATCCCATAACGGGGCACCTTGGGGAAGGTGACTCATTGAACTGTTTCCTTAAGAGGCAAAAAGAATTACTTTTGATACAAAGATCATTGAAATTCTTTATACCAGCCTAAGGCAATCACAAATGATCGTGTGAACGAATTCGAACGAATGGCATACCCATACCAGAATGAATGATGTGGACTATCTTGTTGAAGACAACGCAATGGATGATTTTGCTTATCATCGAGAATGGATGGGACCCAACGTAGAATGGCACAATGGCGGTGCAAGCTGGAAACAATATGCAACTGCCGGGAATGTTCCAACCATCATATCTGCCTGAGATTCAGATCTGGTTGGTAACAGGATATTTCAGACGTCATGTCTGGAAAAGAAAGTCTGCAACACAAATCGACGAGATGACGTTGCGAGATTATCGGGAAATGAACTATGATGGCAAGCTCCAAAACATGAGCTGGTTCTGCTACATACATGTGAGCATGTTGTCCACGACAAGAATGGCCACATAGTAGTCTTATAATAAAACACTATCGAGTTCAGGTGGGGAACCATCATCGAGGATATCAAAGTCCTTGCATAAGGCATGCTTCTAAAGAAGGAACTTCTTCTCCTTGAACAAGTCATTCAATGGCTTGGTGTGCTAGGAACACATACGGAATGGAGGCGGCCAACCTATCAAACCATAGAGAACTTCGCACATATGCGTGACTAACTTGGGATGATTCCAGAGGAAACAAAACAAACCTCTCTCAAATTCATGGCAGCAACTTACACCTAATGCACGTGAACTTGGAGAAAGTCACTCCTTTCATCCAAGCATAAGCTTCATGAACGGAACACGAAGGCATTGCTTACAAAGTTCTCAACACTAGGTTGATGTTCAACATGAATCATGGAGGAGACAAGCTGCTGCTGATGGGCTCAATAGCAACTCATCGGAATTTCCATATCACTGGACTTCCACCATCATGTGAACAATGTGATAGTATTGGTCAGACCAAAAGATGTAATGCTGTATGCTCGGGGGATCAACCTCGAGTAAGACAACATTACGAACATCGTTGGTTCTAATTTGACTTGAAGATAGCCCATACTCAAGTCTAAGTTTTGACAAGGCAACAGATCCAACAACTGATCACGAGGACCAATCGATGGAGATATCATCTTTCTTCAACACACGCACACAGTAAAAAGATATCCCTTA
This sequence comes from Triticum urartu, assembly GCF_056163025.1. Lineage (NCBI taxonomy): Eukaryota > Viridiplantae > Streptophyta > Magnoliopsida > Poales > Poaceae > Triticum > Triticum urartu. The sequence continues at coordinate 707,648,981 of NC_141879.1, read as the reverse complement.
ACATGAACTAAGTCAGACCAGCTTTTATCTTCCAACTCTCCAAGTGGTTATTTAGTTTAACCAACTAGCTCAGGGATATCCAACACAGATTCTTGGAGAATGGTTGGTCTAGAGGAAAACCAACTTGATCACGAGCTCAACATAACAGTCAGGGGACAACCTGGTAATACTTCCGAGAAGATATTAGGAAAATCACGAACCACCGATATGTTACTAAGCTCGAGAACAACCTTGCTTTTCAGGGCAAGATGATATGATCAACTAAGCAAGGGATTGAATAATCCTAACTCTTTGATCGAAGAGTGCACCAGAAATAAGGACTAGGTAGCACGGTCAATCCTAGGATGATGATTTAATAACCAACACGCTAAGAATGAGAATATTGTCCATTTACTACCAAGCAACGAGTTGCTAGGAGTATTGATTTCGCACATCACAGTACACTTGTCGGCATTCCGGTTACAATAACACGGAACCAAGGAATGAACAATGATGGCAAGAAGTATTACTGCGTCAGGAATTCATAAGAGGTTGTGCAATTCCTATGATATTCCTGACATAAAGTGGGTAATACTTCAGGGTAGAACAGAATCAAAAGCTGGATTGGCATTTTGATCTGCGAGATACAACTACTTTGACCCAATCCTAGAAATGGATGAGGTACTGGGGTTTGTTTCTCCTAGTCATTCTGAAATAGAACGGCTCGACGGACCACAAGAATAGTAAGCATCGATAACACGAATGCACACATACTCTTGGCTATCAACTGATAGAGGATGGTCGGAATACAACTAAAGGGAACAACTCAGGGAACATATAATTTTCTAAGTTGTGGATGCATAGCTTAGTATGTCGAGCAAAGCTCAACATTTCTTCCGGACAACCCATGCAGAAAGGTAGGTCTGGCAGATTCACAATGCAGAATGGAGAACTCATCAAGAGCACTCTGGTTGTGATCCTTTGGTTCAAAGAACTTCTGCCATAAGCGGTTCGTGGTATTTGGAAGGAGGAACTACCATGGACCTCGAGGACTGTCGCAAGGTTACTAATATCTTAAGGGAACTAGCAAATACTAACAACATGAAGTAGGGTGAATCTCGGGTTTGAAAACCCAGGAGTAGAATACCTATTACTAAATGGTATCACGGGATGCTTTCGAGAATGGTGGCCAGAATCATCACACTGGGAACACAAAACATGGATAGATTACTAGATGGTTTCATAAGGCACCTAGAGTCATAATAGTAGCTCCAACATATATGCCGAGGCAACGGAGTACCTCACAGACCGAGTAGTGTGCTTAATCTGGCCAAAAAGACATCGGAAATGGAAAGAAAGGATTTGCAAATGCATCAGACTATTAGAAACCTGGGATGACTCGGACAGCATAGCGGCTGTAAATGCTCAAAATGATTTGAGACATCCTGCAAAATGGTGGCATAACCACTCAACATCACAATATCAATGGTCTGCGATCAACTAAGAACACATGGAAGTAGTAGAAACAGAACTAGGGCTTAAACTCAACAATCCTAGGCAACTACGGTTTAGTAACACGTCATCCTGAGAGATAGAAGAGAAGCCTAGTTCTTAACCCCCGTAGAAGAGAATAGGTTGACTCAGATCAGAGGGCCATGAGGTATAAGGAGTAGAAAGAGCCTTATGTTCCCTTCCCACAATCAATTCCCCTATATAACTAAAGCATTTCTAGACTCAACTTCGACCAGTTTGGCTTGGTAATCCTACAGGCAGTCAGGCTCTGATACCAACGCTGTCACGACCCCGATCCTAAGTCACACCGATCTAGCATGTAACACATCATATCACTCACGCTTATCTTGCGAGTTTTAGAGTATCCACTTTCACTTGTCTATGAACTGTTATAGGCAACCCAGAAGTCCATTACCGCGGACATGGCTATTCGAATAGATGATGTTAACCCTGCAGGGGTGTACTTCTTCACACACGCTCTCACCACTTATCGCCGTTTACACGACATGTACTCGGCAACCTTCAAGCGGAAGCCCAGCGAGGGTGTCGGCCACGGCCTACCTAAACACACGAGTCCGTAGTCCAGGTTTATCGCCTATTCGTGTTCCATCCGCAGGGAGTCCGGCCGAGGTTTCCACTAACGGCTCTGAACGATGTGTGCAGGGTTCCCGAGACACCAAACTGGCGAATCGGTACACCTGGCCACGTGCCTACCGCAACACAGCCCACCCCTACGGTCAGTGCTGCGTGCGGCCCCCAGCATACTACAAACACCAGAAACTACTTGCAACTCCTGGACGGAGGACAAGCGTGATCAAGAAGCCGAGAGGGTCCATTGGTTTCGGGCCCAATGCGTGGTAGTAACTGTTTCATGGATCACAAACACAGAACTCAGTTCCTGAGGACGGCTGCAATGAGACAACCCACCATGTACTCCTACATGGCCTCTCACCGCTACCTTTACCAAATCGTATTCACACACTTAGCTCACACACAGTAGGACATGTTCATAACCATTCCAATTCATTCCCGATGAATCAGCCCCAACTCAACTCTAAGCAGTAGCAGGCATGACAACAGGCATGAATGAGTAGGCACATCAAGGCTCAAACAACTCCTACTCATGCTAGTGGGTTTCATCTATTTACTGTGGCAATGACAGGTCATGCAGAGGATATGGGGTTCAACTACCGCAGCAAGTAACAGTTGAATCGTTGTTGTCCTAATGCAGTAAAAGAGAGCAGGAGAGAGAGAGTGGGATTGTATCGAACTGAACAAGGGGGTTTTGCTTGCCTGGCACTTCTAAAGATATTATAGTTCTTCATCGGTGTCATCGAACAATTGTCGGAGCGTCGTCTACTGAGAGGGGACAGTCACCGGCAAACAAAGGAGAAACACAATCAATGCAATGCAACAATTATGATGCATGATAATATCATGGCAATATGCTGTTGATTGAGCTAATGCAACTAGCAACCATATTAAATGAAGTTGTTTTGAACCAAGGGTTCAAATTCAAACTCCATATGTGCTTATTTAAATGTCAATTATGCAAATTGCCCTGTACAGCAACCCTAGGTTGTTCAAACATGCATGCAAATGCCATAAACAGATTCCTTGAAATTTTTTGATAATTTTTCATATATAATTTATTTCATTTGGAGTTACGGTTGATTTTATATTATTTTTAGAAGTTTAGGATATTTTGTGAAATTTCCTGAATTAAAATAAATGCAGAAAATGAGTTATTGCGTCAGCATTAGGTCATGCTGACCTCAGCAGGTCAACAGGCGGGTCCAGGTCAACCCTGACGTGTGGGATCCACACGTCAGTGACACAGGCTGGTTTGGGTGGATGACAGGTGGGCCTAGTCAACTGCCACGTCAGCCGGGTCAACACTGACGTGTGGGGTCGGTCAACGTGTGACGTGGCAAAGTCAAAATGACAGGTGGGGCCCTCCTGAGATCGGTGCTAATCTAACAGGGTAATTAACTAACTAATTAGGCACTTGGGCCCACATGGTAGTGGCTCTAGAGGGGTTGGTTAGTGGGATGTTTAACCGCTAATGACGGCCACGTCGGCTACCGGCGTTTAGCCGCCGGCGACTAAATCCGTGGCGGAGGGAGTCGGGATTTCGCTGCAGGGCCCTATTTGGCGCGCGGGGAGTATCTACGTGAAGCTGGGGGGCTGTCGCGTCGAGTGGTGGTGGTGTTTGGGCTCGGGGTGGTCGGAATAGATGCCGGCGACAACGTTGGCGGCCGCCGGAGCTTGGGCGAGCTCGGGGTCGTCGCTAGGAGGCACAACAGGAGGTGCGGAGGGGTGCTGTGGGCTCCTGGGGACACAGTGAGTGCGGTGAAGCGCTCGGTTGCGAGCTTGCGCGGCTGTGGCCACGTCTACGCCATGGCCGGTGGCGAGATGCTCTCGGGCTCGAAGAGGGCGGCGACTACACGGCGCAAACGAGCAAGGGGGAAGTGGGGATCGAAGGAGAAGCTCACGGGGAGTGCAGCGGTGGTCTTGGGGAGCTCGGGGAAGCAACGGAGCGGGCGCACGGTTGCCGGCGATCTCGGCGGACCGAGGTTGAAGAAGACGGCGATGGCGGTGCTGCGGTGCGTCCCGGCTTGCTTGACTTGGCGAAGAGGTCGGGGACGATGTGGCGGAGCTCTTGGACTGGTCCGGTAAGCGAGGGGGAGGCGGTGGACACGGCAACGACGAGCGGCGGCGATGGCTCCGCTCGGCTTTGGGAGAGAGAGCGAGAGAGAGCGAGGCAGGGAGAGAGGGGAGTAGTCGAGGGGGGTCCAGGGGGTCTGCGTGGCAACGCCACAGGCACCCAGGCCCTCGGCGGCAAGCAGGAGGTGGCGTGCGGTGGCCATGCGCGTCGGCCACGCGCCCATCCTCCTGGCAAGGAGGAAGACGACAGGGGGAGGGGCCTGCTGGGCTGGGCCAGCCACTTGGGCCGCCAGGTAAGGTCCAGGTGGGCTTCTCTCTCACTGCTTTTATTCTGTTTTAGTTTTCTATTTCTTCTGTAACTTTAGGGCTTTAATTAAAATACCAGATCATTTCCAAAAATCATAAAACTAATCATGGCTACTGTTTATAATATATCCAACAGTAAACATTTTAGTTTATGACTATTTGAGCATTTAAAATATTTTATAGCAATTAAATGCCCAAATGCAAATACAATATGAATTAATTCAGAAATCCAAAATGGCCTAAAAATATGTGCATCATTTTTGTCAAAGGTGCTGGACCAATTCAAAAATGATGAACATTTCTAAAGGGTATTTTGGGATCATTGAAAATATTTAAGTTTGAACCTAGTTGAATTCATTTGGTGCTAGGGTTTCAACAATCCCCATTTCAAGTTTCATGAAATTTAAACAGGACGCATGGATGCAATGCCACTAGTTGCAAACAATTATAGGGCTGTGACATAGGGTGCCTCGGTGTCGACAAACCCTAAATGATGAGACCATGATCTTGTTCCTTAACAATAACCAACTTTTTGACCAAACTTTTTTCCTATTTAGAGCGAAACATGGCCCACAACGATGAGGCCGGTGGTTCGGGCGGCAAGCCATTCTGGGAGCTGTCCCAGGAGATGGAGGAACAACCTCACCGCTATGAGGACGCCGCGGAAGACACCGATCCTCGTTACACAACCCCTAGTGGCGTCGGGGATGACACCACTGATGGTTCCGCCGAGGATGCCACCACTGATGATGGCGGCGCACACACAGATGGCAGCCAACCGAAGAAGCAAAGGAAGGACCGGCGCCCGAATGTGCTCCGCGCCCTCAAGGAGGAATTCACTCAAGTGGACTCCGACGGGAATCCAACGGAGCCCAAACATATAGTCAAGGGGTACTCACTTCAGCTCGGGTGCATTCTCCGGAGCACCGTCTCGATCAACACCGAGAACCTTAGGCATAAGGACCGAGGGAATTTGCGCAACCTCCTCTTCACGAAGCTGCACGAACGATACAAGTTCCCCGCTGAATTTGAAAACACACGCCTCTCAGGGAATAAAGTGAACAGTGCCGCTCTCACAAAGATGAGCCCGGCCCTGTCTACTTGGAGAAGCGCGGTGAAGAGAATGATTGATAAAGGTGATAGTTATGACAAGATCAAGGCAAAATATCCTTTGATGAGCGAAGATGACTACAAGGAGTTCAAGATCAATTGCGAGAGCCCCGCAACCTCCGAATCAAGTCAGTGGGGGAAAGAAATGCGGGAGTTGAACTTAGGGGAACACAAACTCGATCCCGGCGGTTACAGAGTGGCGGAGCCTATATGGGACAAGGAGGACGCGGAGCGTGCCGAGCAAGGCCTACCGCCCCGCTTCGAGAAATACAGCGGTGACAAGCAGACCAGGAACTATGTCAGGGCCCGGTACAAGGAGGACCCGATAACAAAGGAGCTTACCACGGATCCGAAGACCAGGGCGCTTGAGCTTCTTCTGGTAAGGAATACACCCCCACGTAATTAGCTCCATATGGTGGCACTCTAATTAATCCCCAATATTTCTAAATGGTTCACGTTCCTTTCGCAGGACAATGAAAGAAGTAGCGCAGGGTCGTCTCAGAGCTCCCCTTTCGGCACCCCTGTAAATAGGGCGTTGAACGTAATGAAAAACAAGGATAAGCTCACTAAGCCGACGTCAGCTGGTCGTGTGGCCGGCAAAGGCTTGTCCACAAAATGGGGGTCATACTATACCGCTGGTGTGCTGAAGGAGAAAAAGACCAGCACGGAAAGCCAGACGCGCGAGGTTGAAGAACTCAAGGCACAAGTGGCGCGGATTCCGGAGCTTGTCCAAGAGCAAGTGCAACAACAACTTGGAACGACGCTCAACGCCATGGTGCCTACGTTGATTCATGGGCTGACGACGTGGATTGCGGGCGGCCAACAGGGGCCTCCCCCGGTTCCCAGCTTCACGGCCAGCAACTCGCACAGCGCGCAGGCGGCGCCATTGGTGTCTCCGGCGGCGGCGCCATTGGTTGTTGGGGAACGTAGCAGAAATTCAAAATTTTCCTACGTGTCACCAAGATCTATCTATGGAGAGACCAGCAATGAGGGGAAGGAGAGTGCATCTACATACCCTTGTAGATCGCTAAGCGGAAGCGTTCAAGTGAACGGGGTTGATGGAGTCGTACTCGTCGTGATTCAAATCACCGATGACCAAGTGCCGAACGCACGGCACCTCCGCGTTCAACACACGTACAGCCGGGTGACATCTCCCATGCCTTGATCCAGCAAGGAGAGAGGGAGAGGTTGAGGAAGACTCCATCCAGTAGCAGCACAACGGCATGGTGGTGGTGGAGGAGCGTGGCAATCCTGCAGGGCTTCGCCAAGCACCACAGAAGAGGAGGGAGAGAGAGATGCAGGGCTGCACCAACCAGAGATCAAATCACGTGTGTTTTGGGGCAGCCCTAGGCCTCATATATATAGGGGAAGGGAGGGGCTGCGCCCCCTCTAGGGTTCCCACCCCTAGGAGGGCGGCAGCCCTAGATGGCCAAGGGGTGGCGGCCACAAGGGGGAGGAGAGGGAGGCGCAGGGTATATGGGCCTTAGGGCCCATCTACACATAGGGTTTGCCCCCTCTCCCTTCTAGGCGCATGGGCCTTAGTGGGGCTGGTGCCCTTGGCCCATGTAGACCAAGGAGCATTCCCTACAGCCCATGTGGCCCCCCATGGCAGGTGGGCCCACTTGGTGGACCCCGGGGACCCTCCCGGTGGTCCCGGTACATTACCGATAAACCCCGAAACTCTTCCGGTAACCAAAATAGGACTTCCCATATATAAATCTTTACCTCCGGACCATTCCGGAACTCCTCGTGACGTCCGGGATCTCATCCGGGACTCCGAACAACATTCGGTAACCACATACAAGCTTCCTTTATAACCCTAGCGTCATCGAACCTTAAGTGTGTACACCCTACGGGTTCGGGAGACATGCAGACATGACCGAGACGTTCTCCGGTCAATAACCAGCAGCGGGATCTGGATACCCATGATGGCCCCCACATATTCCACGATGATCTCATCGGATCAACCACGATGTCAAGGACTTAATCAATCCCGTATACAATTCCCTTTGTCTATCGGTACGATACTTGCCCGAGATTCGATTGTCGGTATCCCGATACCTTGTTCAATCTCGTTACCGGCAAGTCTCTTTACTCGTTCCGTAACACATCATCCCGTGATCAACTCCTTGATCACATTGTGCACATTATGATGATGTCCTACCGAGTGGGCCCAGAGATACCTCTCCGCTTACACGGAGTGACAAATCCCAGTCTCGATTCATGCCAACCCAACAGACACTTTCAGAGATACCCGTAGTGTACCTTTATAGTCACCCAGTTACGTTGTGACATTTGGTACACCCAAAGCACTCCTACGGTATCCGGGAGTTGCACAATCTCATGGTCTAAGGAAATGATACTTGACATTAGAAGAGCTTCAGCATACGAACTACATGATCTTGTGCTAGGCTTAGGATTGGGTCTTGTCCATCACATCATTCTCCTAATGATGTGATCCCGTTATCAACGACATCCAATGTCCATGGTCAGGAAACCGTAGCCATCTATTGATCAACGAGCTAGTCAACTAGAGGCTTACTAGGGACATGGTGTTGTCTATGTATCCACACATGTATCTGAGTTTCCTATCAATACAATTATAGCATGGATAATAAACGATTATCATGAACAAGGAAATATAATAATAACTAATTTATTATTGCCTCTAGGGCATATTTCCAACATTGGTGTCTCCGGCGGAGGCGGTATTCGTGTCTCCGGCGCCGGCACGGGCATTGGAGCTTAATGCACCCAGGGGTACGCCAGCCGGCACCTCGCCAGCAAGCGCCCCCTCCGTTAGTTGCATGCCCGCCGTTGGCGGTGCCTCGACATTAGCCGAGCTCGACGGCATCACGGTAACTAAGCCTCTCGGCCGATGACTTCATCTCCTTGCCTTTGATTGGGCATCCCTGACGCCCTGTACATGTTTTCGCAGGGCACCACCGACGTTCCTTGCACTCTTCTGCACTTCGTGGGCGCCGAGTTGGTCGATGTCGCCAAGGGCAGAATCGTTCAACCGGGCACCCCATGTTCCACGGTAATTCGATGCCACCCACAATGTATAGGGTTGAAGTGGTTCGGGTGCTGCCAGGCTGCGACGAGCTGTTACCTCTGATTCGACCCGCTGGGGCCGACGAAGAAGATGAGATGACCCTCAGCACCTGCGTAAACTGGCCCCTCCTTTGGCCGAAGAGCCAGATTCGTTTGGGGGCGGGGGTCACCACCCCACAGACAAGACCGCTAGTCGTGCCGGCGCCAAGCCATGGCAAGAATGCCGCAACGCTACCGGACCTTCCGGACATCCCTATGGCACAGGATCCGGACAGCCCTATGGCACAGGATCCGGACGGCGACGACAACGACGACGGTGCATTTACCAAAGTTGATAAGTACTTTGCCGAACATGGGTACGCTAACGAGTTCTGCGGGTCTATTTCTCAAGAACCCAACCAAGACGACCGCGATCTAGCTGGTACGGCGGAGAAATCCAATTGCAACAGCCGTCGTCTGGTGTTCAGTTCTCAGGACACGCCTCCAGCTCCCGCCTTCACCGAGCCTCATGTAGCTGAGGTGCGAAATATTATCAGCCCCAACACGCTGAAGAAGGAGGTCTGTGAGCAGAACTCGGTCCCATTACAGGAGATCAAGAAGAAGGGACAGAAACGAAAGACTAACAAGGGCGCCGGTGCGAGCCAGCCGGCACCGAGTTCGATCCGTGCTCAGGACGGGCCACCTTCACCTAAGGATATCTAGAGGAGGGTGCATGTGGCGGGTAGGGCGATGCTACCGCCAAATATGCTGAATGCTGCAACCGGTGCTATGCGGAGTCTGCACGACAGTGTTCTTACTCTGGAGAAGCGGCGTCATAGAGAGAAGGATGTGGCATACCCGGTTTTCGTGGCCAAGGTGCCAGAGAGCAAGGGCTTTGTGGATGGCGACATCGTGGGTACGATCGTCCTGCGGTTTGATGACATCTTTGCTATGTTTAACCTTCATCCGCTGCACTACACCTTCGTTCGGCTGTTTTCGCTGAGCATGCAGATGCGGATCATTAGAGACAAGACCCCGGACATCGTGATAGTCGACCCCTTCTACATGCGTGCCAAGCACTTGAGCAGCGCTGGGGACCTCCAAGTTGCGAGTTCACACCTCGAAGGCGTCATTCTGGCAAACGCAGATAAGGGTAACTTCCTTGTGGCTTACTTTCCCGAGAAAGTCATCCCTTAACCGCAACGTAACATATGATTTCTTAGATTTCGATCGTTCTTTTTTTTTTCTAACATTTCATGTTCTGTGCAGTGACACACATTGCACACTCATCCTCTTAAGCCCGAAATATTCCATGGCCACGTATTTCGACCCGAACCGTAACTCCAAGATAGACTACACAAATGTCAAGAAAGTTGATGTTCTCCCCGGCTACGCCAAATCTGGAGGCACCTTCACCAGGCCAGTTCGTATGTACGGCAAGCACATGTTCTCACACAATACGAAGTTCTGCTGCGTCAAGCAGCCGCCTGGCGGTCAGAAGGATGCCTACTACGCCCTCCATCACATGCGGGCGATCGTAAGGGACCATCATCACCTTCTGCGACCAGATAATCTCAAAGATTGGGCCGCGAGCTTGTCGGCAGTCCAGGACGCGGACCTCAGACAAGAATTCTTTCGCATCCAGTCGGAGTTTGCGGACATCATCCATCAAGATGTCCTTCATACCGCGGGGCAGTTCTTCCTCAGATATCAACCGTCCAACAGTGAGATAGATGAAACGCTACAAATGCAGGGTGACAACGACCGTGATTTCATGACCATCATGACAGACGGCGGCTTCACCCACGCTCCTGTCCGATGAGTCGAGTCGAAAGTAGTGATGTGTAGTTCTGAAACATTGATTGGCTCATGTTGTAATTAAACTTTAATGAATTCGTATGTCTCTTTGGTTTGGACAGTTGTTCAACCTAGATGTAATCGATGCTATTTATTAGTAGGACTATGAATCGTGCTATTAATGTCTTGCTTTTCTCTTTCGATCCTTTTGTTGCATACTTACATATTGCTTATGTATTGCCTGTTGTTTGGCTTGTGCATAGAGATGCCGTCGTATGTCGTGTACAAGGGTAAGGTTCCCGGAGTCTACGATGACTGGGAGGACTGTCGGAGACAGGTTCACCGTTTCAGCGGTAACAGTAACAAAGGGTACACCACTAGGGCGGAGCCCGAATCTAGATACGCACGCTATCTAGTGGGAGAGAGGAGGGAGCGTTGGAGGAACCGGATGAAGACCAGTTTGATCGCGATGATGCTCATTGTGATGACCACAGCTCTCTTCTATGTGATGGTAGTTTAGATGATCGATATCGACTTGTAATGTGAAGACAAACTCGATACTCGCGGTCTTGAGACTTGTAATGTTTTATCTTTGTTCGGTCTTTTGAATTCGGAGACTAATATGATGAATTGTATTCGGAGACTAATCTTCTATTGTATTCGATGAATCTGATGTTGCTGTGTGCTGCTGTCTATATTCTGTCTAATAATATATTTAATATTCTGTCTAATAATATATTTTGTAACCTGCGCAAAAATCAGAAAAGGAAAAAAATAAACCAAATATTCATACTAATGGCGCATCACCACTAGGTGCGCCATTAGTATGCCAAAGGATACTAATGGCGCATCAGAGGAGAATGCGCCATTAGTATGACAAAGCCATGCTTACGTATGGCCCCCCGGGAGGCACACTAATGGCGCATGCTGTTACATACTAATGGCGCACTAGTAGGTGCGCCGTTAGTATACCAGATACTAATGGCGCACCAAAGGTGCGCCATTAGTAAGATATACTAGTGGCGTGCTACTAATGGCGCACTGGTAATGCGCCATTAGTAGGCAAAACCAGTGCGCCATTAGTAGGCTTTTTCCTAGTAGTGTGATTTTGACGGACACTCCTCTGCGCAAGCCGAATAATCCCTTCTCCAAGAAGCAAACCTTCAAGGCTGATGATTTCTTCCATGAGCATGTATTCTTCAAAGATTACAATCCTTATGACTCTGCTCATCTGTGAAGGAAGCGTTTCCGGACTGCTAGTCAAGCAAACTTCTATTCTTCACTACTTTTCAATAAGGACAAAGTCTTCGACCATGAGCATATTCCTCACGTGGACATGGAATCACTGCCTTGCTTCACGCCAGTCCTCAGTGTTCTTCACAATGCTGGACTGCTCAACATCTGCACAGATATATGTGATCGGAATGAAGAACTAATTCTTCAGTTCTATGCAACTCTGCACATCACAGGAAATGCTGAAGATGTGAACTCTTGGTTGTTGGACTGGATGACACAAAAAACTCACTTCAAAGCACCGGCCTCTTAATTGCTTCATGCCCTGCCTGTCAGTTCTCCCCCTGAAGGTGCACGTTGTATCTATCATGAACCTGAACTTACTGACCACTATATGCAAGTGTTGATGAAGCCTCTGAAGCCCGGTCAAGCACCAAGGACCAAATTCCTCGTGAAGGAATTTCTGTATGTGTTAGGGACTGTCTATTGCATCTTGACCGAGACTTTGACTCCAATCAAGGGCCACAACTCTAATGAAGAAGAGGTCGTTGGTATCATGAATAATCTGCTATTCAACATGATCCATGGAGTTCCAATCAACTACCATGATTTCTTCATGAGGACTCTGGCCAATGTTGCATTGTCGCCTTTTGAGTTGAAGCCTTACGCTCCCTGGATTATGAGATTCCTCAGATCAAGGACTTTAATGAATTATAAGGCTGACTTTCAGAATCACCTCAGCTACTAGCCCCAATAGAAGTCCTCAAGTAGACATTTTCCTCAGCTGATGAGAAGGGCGAGGCCACTGCTGTTATTGATGAAGGCATTCGTCCATTGGATGGTCAGTTCTGCAAAGCTGCATCTTACTCCACCGATGATGACTCTGCCACTCATGACTCTGCCACCAATGCCTCAAAGCAAAATCCTCAAGGCATAGCTCTAAGGGTGATGACTGATCGTGAGCTTCTCCTCAGCCTTCACCAGAAGGTCGATCGCAACCACAAATGGGTTAAGCATCAGTTTGGTTCCATTCTTCACAACATGACTGCTATACACAATGTAGTGAAGAAGAACCACTTCTACCTCCATGAAGTATTCAATTGCACCTGGGCTGTTCTGTGTCATCTTTATGTTGAAGAAGGTCTAAAGCAAATGGGTCTCAAGCAGGACTTTGACTGGTCTCAACCACTAGCGAAGAAATTCAAGAAAGTCAAAGTTCCTTCCATGGTGGCCAGCTCATATTCTTCACCACGCGATACTGATGAGCATGAAGATTTGGACGACACTGCGGCAGGCCCTCCTTCAACAACTGACCCCAACAATGTTGGCGCTCCTCCATCGACTTCATGATGTTATTCTTCAGGGGTGTAGCGATCCGACCTCAAACGGTCGAATCTTTGTGCTTCAGTGCCATCCCTGGATCGGTAATTCTGACACACACAGTACTTGAAGGATTTATAATAGAGTAGCAATCACACACTTATTACATCGAATGTATCAAAAGAGAACTTATTACAATAAATATGGCTTAAGGCCATCTAAATAAGATAACAGCAGAAGGCTTGGAAGATAAAGTGAGTCCATCAACTCCAATGGCATAGCTGAGTGCACGACAAACGACCTAGCGCACCTTACTCTTCGTCTGAAAAGTCTGCAACATGATATGTTGCAGCCCGTAACGGGTCAGCACATGGAATATGCTAGCAATGTAACACAGTAGAGCAATGAGCAGGATAAAAGCTATCACTACACGCATATATGGCTGGTGGAGGCTCTATGGTCACAATGTTTTGCGAAAAGCCAATTTTTCCCTACAACAAAGGAATATATTTTATTTAACTATCATGGTAGTTGAAACATTGAGAAGGTATATACCCCTGTGTCAACCCCAATTAAAAGTAGTTATCAACCCAACATATTAAATTAGAGTAATGAGATCAACATGATAATCCAAGAACCAGATACTCGAGATGTCCATAACCGGGGACACAGCTAACCATGATTAGTTTATACACTCTGAAGAGGTTTGCGCACTTTTCCCCACAAGGCTCGATCTCCTACGTCGGATTTCCCGCACTTCAAGGTGTTTGAGAAATGGATGACCGAGACACAGTCTTTCAGAAGCATTAACTCTAACCCCGGGTAGACAGTACCAACCGACATCCCCTACATCTGCTAGCCAACCACTGGAAGAGGTCATTCAATATACTCAACTATTCTAGAGCCCATAATAACTTGTGGCTGCACACGGAAATTTCTAGCATGAACAATCTTATGATCCCTCTGAGCCTGGGTGGCGGACCATAGGAGGATCACATGGTATAACCCCGGGATATCCTAGGACAACATTGGTATAACCCGAGGTGCCAAAACCAACAATCCACCCAGATGTGTATTAAAGTTTTCACCTTAAGTTGAACCATTAATTAACAATCTCACATCTGTCATGGATACACTCAAACCCAATCCACGTCTACGAGCATAGCATGGCAAAATAAGCATAACGTAGAAGTAACTCCCAAGGGTTTGATAATAAAACAGGTAATAGGTTCTACCTCATCATCTACTTCCAAATACCCACAAGTTAATCACATCCTAATCATGCAGTGTCTGAGGATTGTAACTAATGCATAAAAACTGGGTATGAAAAGAGTATGATCAATGTGTTACTTTCCTTGCTAACGATCTGCAAACCCTAGAGACTCATAGTAGCACGCTTCGCACTCCGGGAATTCTGTCACAAACAAACAATAGCATACATAATCACTCAAGCTAAGATGCACAGGTAAATCTCAAATAAGAAGATTGAATCTGAAAACTCAACTGAAGAGATTCGATTTGCAAAAAGAAACAATCGAATCGGAGCTACGGAAGAGAAATTACGGTGAAAAGAACTTCAAATTCAAATCTGCTTGAAACCAAAATTTTAAATTGTCAAAACCTTTTTCAAGTTGATTAAACAGAAAGAGGGACTCGAGATGAAGATTTTGGCGTTGGTTTCACTGGATTTGGACAAACGGTTGAAAAGTTACGAGGGTTTGAAGATCAGGGGCTAATCTGCGATAAAAATATTCATGGATAGGTCCCTGGCTAAAAATTAAATGAAAAGAAAAGACTAACGAACGAATGTTCGCTGTCTGAACCTAACCGGCAAACAACGTTCGTTAAAACTTACGAACGGACGAACGTCCGCTAAACAAAATAAACCGACGAGAACCGGAAAAAACGCATCTAGGGTTTAAAAAAACCGGCGGTTTTACCTAAAAACCAAAAAATAGATCGCGTCGAAACAGATCGAATCGGTGGCGGCGGCTCCGGCGGGACTCCGGTGGCGTGCGGCTGCGCGGCTAGGCAGCGGGGCGGCGAGGGGCGGCGGTGCGGTGGAGCGGCGGCAGCGGGAGGCGCGAGCGGCGTAGGCGGCGGCAGCGTTGGATGGGGAGGAGAGGCGGCGGCGGGGTATAAATAGGAGGGGGGGCTCGAGGTGCTTGGGGAAGGGATGACGGCAGCGTGTCCGGGACGAACACGTCCATGGTGGCGGCGGCGTGGACTCCGCGCGCGAGCGGGAGACAGGGGCGGAGCTAGGCCATTGGCCCAGTCGGGCGCGCGTTTTATTTAAATAGTTCCGTCAGGAAAAATACTAAATAAAGAAAAAAAAAATCTAAAAATGCTAAAAACAATTTTCACGGTCTAAATGAAATATTTAGAACAAAGTGAACATTTTGTTAGCCTAGAATGCAATTTTTGGAAAATGCATATTTTTCTAATTTAAATAAAATAGCAATAAAATCCAAATTAAATTATTTATTTGATTTAATGTTTCTCATCCAATATTTCATTTATTTTGGATAAGTCATATTATGTCCTCTCATATATTTTAATTATGAAATATTTTTGAAGAGAAAAATAATGAAAATCAAAATGATCCCCCGTTTCAATATTTGAGAAAATCAAATATGAAAATCGTGAAATCCCCAACTCTTTCCGTGGGTCCTTGAGTTGCTCAGGATTTTCTAGGATCAAACCCAAAATGCAAATAAAATATGATATGCATATGATGACCTATGTATAACATTCCAAGTTGAAAATTTAGGATGTTACAAACCTACCCCCCTTAAGATGAATCTCATCCTTGAGATTCGTGTTGGCTAAAATAGGTGTGGGTGGTCTTTGCGTAGATCATCCTCTCGTTCCCAGGTGGCTTCATCCTCGGTATGGTGGCTCCACTGAACTTTGCAAACTTGATAACCTTGCTGCGAGTAACTCGGCTGGCAAACTCGAGAATCTTGACTGGTTTCTCCTTGTAGGTCAGATCACTATCCAACTGAATTGCTTCCAGGGGCACTGTATCTCTCAGAGGAATATCGATGGCACTTCTTCAACTTGGAAACGTGAAACACATCAGGAACTCCTGACAGTCCTTCGGGTAACTCCAACTTGTAGGCCACTTCTCCCGTACGTTCCAAAACTCGGTATAGTCCTATAAATCTCGGGGCTAACTTTCCGTTAACTCCAAAGCATTTAACTCCTCGCAGTGGTGATACACGGAGATATGTTCTATATTCGATTTCATAGACTACCTCCCTAAGTTTTGAGTCTGCATAACTCTTCTGCCTGGACTGATCTACCTTTAGTCTGTCTCGAATCAGCTTAACCTTCTCTTTTGATTATTTGAGCAAATCTGGTCCAAACAACTGACGGTCTCCAACTTCATCCCACATCAACGGTGTCCTGCACCTCCTTCCATACAAGGCTTCGAAAGGTGCCATCTTCAAACCGGCCTGGTAGCTATTGTTGTATGAGAACTCCGTGTAGGGAAAGTTGTCATCCCAACTAGATCCATAATCTAGCGCACAAACTCTCAACATGTCCTCCAGAATCTGATTGGCTTTCTCGGTCTGTCCATCTGCCTGCGGATGAAAGGCTGTACTAAACTCTAGCCTACTCCCCAAAGTCTGGTGCAGCTGGTGCCAAAACTTTGAAGTAAACTGCGTTCCTCTATCTGATACGATGGTCCTCGGAACTCCGTGCAGACATACGATCCGGGTCATATATATCTTGGCCAACTTTGCACTTGTGTAGGTGGTCTTCACTGGGATAAAGTGAGCAACTTTGGTCAAACGATCCACTACTACCCAGATAGAATCATATCCCGATCGAGTCCTGGGTAATCCGGTGATAAAATCCATGCCAAGCTTATCCCACTTCCATTTGGGTATCGGCATAGGTTGCAATAATCCTGCTGGCTTCTGATGTTCTGCCTTCACTCTCTGACATACATCACATACGGCTACATACTCGGCAATATCCTTCTTCATACCAGTCCACCAGAAACGCTCCTTCAAATACAAATACATCTTGGTGTTTTCGGGGTGTATCGAGTATGGCCAGTCATGAGCTTCCTATAGTACCAGCTTCCTGATCTCTACATTATTGGGCACATAAACATGATCCTCAAACCACAAGGTGTCGTGCTCATCCTCACGAAAACCTTTGGCTTTTCCCTTGCTCATCCTCTCCTTTATCTCGGCAATTTCCTTGTCATCCTTCTGAGCTTCTCAAATCTTTCCCAATAATGTTGACTGAACCTCCATTGCTCCGACAAAACCTGTAGGGACTATCTCCAAACGAAGCTCCCTGAGATGCTCGGCTAACTCTGGCAATCCTCCGCTTACGAGTGTATTGGCATAACTCTTCCGGCTCAATGCGTCCGCTACGACATTGTCCTTCCCTGGGTCATAATGCAGCTTCATATCATAATCCTTTATAAGCTCCAACCATCTCCTTTGCCTGAGATTTAGCTCCTTCTGTGTGTACTTCAAACTCTTATGATCTGTGTACACATCACAACGGTTTCCAATAAGAAAATGTCTCTAGGTCTTGAGTGCATGCACTACGGCTGCTAACTCCAAATTTTGCGTGGCATAATTCAACTCATGCGGTCGAAGTTTACGAGAGGCATATGAAACAACTCTTCTGTCTTGCATAAGTACACCTCCAAGTCCTAAGCGAGATGCATTACAATATACTTGGAAATTCTTGCGTATATCTGGTAGAATTAGCACTGGGGTTGTAACCAAACATTTCTTCATCTCCTAAAAACTTGCCTCACATTCATCCGTCCATTTGAACTTGGTGTCCTTCTTCAACAACTCCGTCATAGGCTTCGCAATCTTAGAAAAATTCTCAATAAATCTCCGGTAATATCCCGCGAGTCCTAGAAAACTGCGGATCTCTCCAACTGAGGTGGGTGACAGCCAGTTGATGTCTACTACACAACCTTCTTCTTGTAGACGTTGTTGGGCCTGCAAGTGCACAGGTTTGTAGGACAGTAGCAAATTTCCCTCAAGTGGATGACCTAAGGTTTATCAATCCGTAGGAGGCGTGAGGATGAAGATGGTCTCTCTCAAGCAACCCTGCAACCAAATAACAAAGAGTCTCTTGTGTCCCCAACACACCCAATACAATGGTAAATTGTATAGGTGCACTAGTTCGGCGAAGAGATGGTGATACAAGTGCAATATGGATGGTAGGTATAGGTTTTCGTAATCTGAAAATATAAAAACAGCAAGGTAACAAGCGGTAAAAGTGAGCGTAAACGGTATTGCAATGATAGGAAACAAGGCCTAGGGTTCATACTTTCACTAGTGTAAGTTCTCTCAACAATAATAACATAGATAGATCATATAACAAGCCCTCAACATGCAACAAAGAGTCACTCCAAAGCCACTAATAGCGGAGAATAAACATAGAGATTATGGTAGGGTACGAAACCACCTCAAAGTTATTCTTTCAAATCAATCCATTGGGCTATTCCTATAAGTGTCACAAACAACCCTGGAGTTTTTACTAGAATAACACCTTAAGATACAAATCAACCAAAACCCTAATGTCAACTAGATACTCCATTGTCACCCCAAGTATCCGTGGGTATGATTATACGATATGCATCACAAAATCTCAGATTCATCCAACCAACATAAAAGTACTTCAAATAGTGCCCCAAAGTTTCTACCGGAGAATCAAGAAAACGTGTGCCAACCCCTATGCATAGGTTCCCAATGTCACGAAACCCGCAAGTTGATCACCAAGACATACATCAAGTGTTCTCATAAAAGACTCAATCCGATAAGATAACCTCAAAGGGGAAACTCAATTCATCACAAGAGAGTAGAGGGGGAGAAACATAATAAGATCCAACTACAATAGATGAACACAAGAGAAACACGAGAGAGAGAGAGATCAAACACAGGTACTGGTACATACCCTCAGCCCCGAGGGTGAACTACTCCCTCCTCGTCATGGATAGCGCCGGGATGATGAAGATGGCCACCGGAGATGGATCCCCCCTCCGGCAGGGTACCGGAAAGGGGTCCCGATTGGTTTTTGGTGGTTCTGGAGGCTTGCGGCAGCGGAACTCCTGATCTATCTTCTGTTCTGGAAGTTTTAGGGTACGTGGGTATATATGGGTGCAGGAAGAACGTTGGTTGAGATACGGGGGACCCACGAGGCAGGGGGGCGCGCCCAGGGTGGAGGGCGCGCCCCCCACCCTCGTGAGCACCTCCCATATCTTCTGTCGTGGGGTCCAAGTCCATCAGGTGGGTTTCCTTCCAAAAATAACTTCTCCAGTTGATTTCGTTCCGTTTTGACTCTGTCTGATATTCCTTTTCCTCGAAACACTGAAATAGGCATAAAACAGCAAATCTGGGCTGGGCCTCCGGTTAATAGGTTAGTCCCAAAAATAATATAAAAGTGGATAATAAAGCCCAATATTGCCTAAAACAGTAGATAAAGTAGCATGGAGCAATCAAAAATTATAGATACGTTGGACACGTATGAAGCATCCCCAAGCTTAATTCCTACTCGTCCTCGAGTAGGTAAATGATAAAAAAGATTAACTTTTGATGCGGAGTGATACTTTGGCATAATTTCAATGTAAATCTTCTTAATCATGGCATGAATATTCAGATCCGAAAGATTCAAGATAAAAGTTCATATTGACATAAAAATAATAATACTTCAAGCATACTAATCAAGCAATTATGTCATCTCAAAATAACATGGCCAAAGAAAGTTCATCCCTACAAAATCATATGGTTAGGCTATGCTTCATTTTCGTCACACAAAGATGTTCCCAACTTCTATACCCCCGATGACAAGCCAAGCAATTGTTTCATACTTTTTAACGCGCTTCAGCTTTTTCAACCCTCACGCAATACATGAGCGCAAGCCATGGATATAGCACTATGGGTGGAATAGAATATGATGATGGGGATTGTGTGGAGGAGACAAAAAAAGAGAAAGTCTCACGTTGGCGAGCCTAATGAACGGGCTATGGATGCCCATCAATTGATGTCAACATGAGGAGTAGGGATTGCCATGCAACGGGTGCACGAGAGCTATGAATGCTCAACAAAAGAAAACTAGTGGGTGTGCATCCAACTTGCGTGCTCATGAAGACCTAGGGCATTTGAGGAAGCCCATCGTAGGAATATACAAGCCAAGTTCTATATTGAAAAATTCCCACTAGTATGAACAAGACAATTTATGAGACTCACTACATGAAAAACATGGTGCTACTTTGAAGCACAAATATATGAGACTCACTACATGAAGAACAAGGTGCTACTTTGAAGCACAAGAGTGGTAAAAGGATAGTAACATTGCCCCTTCTCTCTTTTTCTCTCATTTTTTTATTTTATTTTTTATTTTTTTGGTGGGCTTCTTTGGCCTCTTTTTTTTGTAAAGTCCGGAGTCTCATCCCGACTTGTGGGGGAATCATAGTCTCCATCATCCTTTCCTCACTTGGGACAATGCTCTAATAATGATGATCATCACACTTTTATTTTTCTTACAACTCAACAATTACAACTCGAAACTTAGAACAAAATATGACGCTATATGAATGCCTCCGGCGGTGTACCGGGATGGTGCAATGAATCAAGAGTGACATGTATGGAAAATAATGCATGGTGGCTTTGCCACAAATACGGTGTCAACTACATGATCATGCAATGGCAATATGACAGAAGTAAAGTATGTCATGATGATGAAGAATGGCACGGTGGAAAGTTGCATGGAAATATATCTCGAAATGGCTATGGAAATGCCATAATAGGTAGGTATGGTGGCTGTTTTGAGGAAGATATAAGGAGGTTTATGTGTGAAAGAGCGTATCGTATCACGGGGTTTGGATGCACCGGCAAAGTTTGCACCAACTCTCAAGGTGAGAAAGGGCAATGCACGTTACCGAAGAGGCTAGCAATGGCGGAAAGGTAAAAGTGCGTATAATCCATGGACTCACATTAGTCATAAAGAACTCATATACTTATTGCAAAAGTTTATTAGCCCTCGAAGCAAAGTACTACTACGCATGCACCTAGGGGGATAGATTGGTAGGAAAAGACCATCGCTCGTCCCCGACCGCCACTCATAAGGATGCAGAAGCCAGGTACACTTCATGCTTCAAATTTGTTACACAACTTTACCCATACGTGCATGCTACGGGACTCACAAACTTCAACACAAGTATTTCTCAAATTCACAACTACTCAACTAGCACGACTTTGATATTATTACCTCCATATCTTAAAACAATTATTAAGCATTAGATTTATCTTAGTATTCAATTCACTCAAAAGAAAGTTTCACATATCTCGAACACTAAGTATATTAACATCAAGCAAATTACCATGCTATTAATGACTCTCAAAATAATCTAAGTGAAGAATGAGAGATCAAGTTTCTTTAAAACAAATCCACCACCGTGCTCTAAAAGATCTGAGTGAAGCACTAGAGCAAAAATTATCACGCTCAAAAAGATATAAGTGAAGCACATAGAGTATTCTAGCAAATTCCAATTTGTGTAAGGCTTTCTCTCATTAAAGAATTTTAGAACTTGATACTTTAATCAAAACAGCAAGCAAATCTAAAGAAAACTATATTGCAAGGATAGCACAACTCATGTGAAGAAGCAAAAAACTTAGGCTCAACCGATACTAACCGATAGTTGTTGAAGAAGAAAGGTGGGATGCCTACCGGGGCATCCCCAAGCTTAGATGCTTGAGACTTCTTGAAATACTATCTTGGGGTGCCTTGGGCATCTCCAAGCTTGAACTTTTTTTTCTCCTTAATTCCTCTCATATCATGGTTTCTCTTTTTATCAAAAGCTTCATTCACAACAAACTCAACAAGAACTCGTGAGATAGGTTAGTATAAACCAATGCAAAACCTTATCATATTATATTGTAACAAATCACTTAAATTATTATTCAACATTGAATACTAAATGCCTCTGCATATTTAATACTCCTATTATCAAATAGAATCATTAAACAAGCAAACATATGCAAACAACGCAAACATAACAGCAATCTGTCAAAACAGTACAGTCTGTAAAGAATGCAAGAGTATCAATACTTCCCTGACTCTAAAAATTATGAAATAAAATTCCCACTGTAATAAATTTATCAGAGCTCAATATGCAAAAAGATTCAACGTTATACCATGCTCTGATATTTCTAGGTAATTTTTTGCAACAGCGGTAAACTTTCTGTTTTCAAACAGCAACATGCAAACTAGCAAAATAAGCATGGCAAAGGCTATCCTTGACTTTTTTATTGAAACTAAAGAGGCAAAACAATATTCTAACTACAGAAAGAAAATACTAACAAAAGAAAAGGACGCTCCAAGCAAAACACATATCATGTGGTGAATAAAAATATAGCTCCAAGTAAAGTTACCGATGAACGTAGATGAAAGAGGGGATGCCTTCCGGGGCGGGCATCCCCAAGCTTAGGCTCTTGGTTGTCCTTGAATATTACCTTGGGGTGCCTTGGGCATCCCCAAGATTAGGCTCTTGCCACTCCTTATTCCATAGTCCATCGAATCTTTACCCAAAACTTGAAAACTTCAACCACACAAAACTCAAAACAAAACTCCTAAGCTCCGTTAGTATAAGAAAGTAAAACCACCACTTAGGTACTGTAATGAACTCATTCTAAATTCATATTGGTGTAATATATATTGTATTGTAACTTCTCTATGGTTCATACCACTTAATACTAGCCATAGATGCATCAAAATAAGCAAACAACACATCGAAAACAGAATCAGTCAAAAACAGAACTGTCTGAAGTAATCTGTATCAAACGTATACTTATGGAACCCCAAAAATTATGAAATAAATTGCTGGACCTGTGAAATTTATCTATTAATCATCTGCAAAAACAATCAACCTAAAATCACTCCCCAGTAAAAAATGGCAGCTATTCTCGTGAGCGCTAAAGTTTCTGTTTTTCACAGCAAGATCACATAAACTTCACCCAAGTCTTCCCAAAGGTTCTACTTGGCACTTTATTGAAACAAAATTTATAAAACATGATTAATACAGTAGCATAATCATGTGAACACACAAAAATAGTAAGGATAAGTATTGGGTTGTCTCCCAACAAGCGCTTTTCTTTAATGCCTTTTAGCTAGGCATGATGATGACAATGATGCTCACATAAAAGATAAGAATTGAAACGTAGCGGGAGCATCATGAAGCATATGACTAGCACATTTAAGTCTAACCCACTTCCTATGCATAGGGATTTTGTGAGCAAACAACTTATAGGAACAATAATCAACTAGCATAGGATGGCACAACAAGCATAGCTTCAAGAATTTAAGCACATAGAGAGGAAACTTGACATTATTGCAATTCCTACAAGCATATGTTCCTCTCTCATAATAATTTTCAGTAGCATCATGAATGAATTCAACAATATAACCAGCACCTAAAGCATTCTTTTCATGATCTACAAGCATAGAAAATTTTCTACTCTCCACATAAGCAAACTTTTTCTTTATAGCATACGTATCATCACAATAATCATCATAAATAGGAGGCATGCTTTCATCATAGTAAATTTGCTCATCAAAGCTTGGGGGACAAAAAAATATCATATCCATCAAACATAGCTTCCCCAAGCTTGTGGCTTTGCATATCATTAGCATCATGGATATTCAAGGAATTCATACTAACAACATTGCAATCATGCTCATCATTCAAAAATTTAGTACCAAACATTCCATAGATTTATTCTTCAAGACCTTGAGCACAATTATCCTTTCCATCATACTCACGAAAGATATTAAAAAGTTGAAGCGTATGAGACAAACTCAACTCCATTTTTTGTAATTTTCTTTTATAGACTAACCAGTGCTAAAACAAGAAACAAAAAGATTTGATTGCAAGATCTAAAGATATACCTTCACTTACCTAGCCTCCCCGGCAACGGCGCCAGAAAAGAGCTTGATGTCTACTACACAACCTTCTTCTTGTAGACGTTGTTTGGCCTGCAAGTGCACAGGTTTGTAGGACAGTAGCAAATTTCCCTCAAGTGGATGACCTAAGGTTTATCAATCCGTAGGAGGCGTGAGGATGAAGATGGTCTCTCTCAAGCAACCCTGCATCCAAATAACAAAGAGTCTCTTGTGTCCCCAACACACCCAATACAATGGTAAATTGTATAGGTGCACTAGTTCGGCGAAGAGATGGTGATACAAGTCCAATATGGATGGTAGATATAGGTTTTTGTAATCTGAAAATATAAAAACAGCAAGGTAACAAGCGGTAAAAGTGAGCGTAAATGGTATTGCAATGATAGGAAACAAGGCCTAGGGTTCATACTTCCACTCGTGCAGGGAGAACGTCGGTGGAGCTACGGGGGCCCCACGAGGCAGGGGGGCGTGCCCAGGGGGGAGGGCGCGCCCCCCACCCTCGTGAGCACCTCCCGTATCTTCTGACGTGGGGTCCAAGTCCATCAGGTGGGTTTCCTTCCAAAAATAACTTCTCCAGTTGATTTCGTTCTGTTTTGATTCCGTCTGATATTCCTTTTCCTCGAAACACTGAAATAGGCATAAAACAGCAAATCTGGGCTGGGCCTCCGGTTAATAGGTTAGTCCCAAAAATAATATAAAAGTGGATAATAAAGCCCAATATTGCCTAAAACAGTAGATAAAGTAGCATGGAGCAATCAAAAATTATAGATACGTTGGACACGTATCACCAGTCAGTGACTGACTTAACCTTGGTAGGTTCCACGGCTATACCTTCTCCTGATATAACATGTCCAAGGAATCCAACTTCCTTCAACCCAAACTCACATTTGCTGAACTTGGCATATAACTGATGTTCCCTGAGCTTCTCGAGAACTAAAGGCAAATGCTCCTTGTACTCCTCTTCATTCTTCGAGTACACCAGAATATCATCAATGAACACCACGACAAACTTATCCAAGAACTCCATGAATACCTTGTTAATCATACTCATTAAATAGGCTAGGGCATTAGTCAATCCACATGACATAACCGTGTACTCATATAGCCCGTACCTTGTGGTGAAAGCTGTCTTGGGTATGTCCTGTTCTCGAATCTTCAGCTGGTGGTATCCTGATCGCTGGTCGATCTTGGAAAATACTTTAGCTCCTTGCAGCTGGTCAAACAAGTCACTGATCATCGGTTGTGGGTACTTATTCTTGATCGTCACTTCATTCAGTGCACGATAATCAACAACCATTCTCAATGATCCGTCCTTCTTCTCAACAAAGAGCACTGGGGCTCCCCATGGTGACGAACTTTGTCGAATGTAACCTTTCTCCAATAACTCCTTAATCTGCTTCTTAATCTCCTCCAGATCATTTGCGGGCATCCGGTATGGCCTCTTCGATATTGGTCCGGTGCCGCGCAATAACTCTATCAAAAACTCAATGTCCCGATCCGGCGGCATGCCTGGTAACTCCTTTGGAAATACATCCGGGTAATCCTTCACTACAGGCACTTCCTCCTGAACAACTCCCGTGAGAGAATTTACTTAGGTCCTCCTCGGCGCATGCCTGGATATATACTTGATCCTTTTTCCCTCCGGGGTGGTGAGTAGAATTGGCCTACTAGCGCAGTTAATGTTTCCTCCATACTTCGATAGCCAATCCATTCCCAGTATCACATCCAATTCTTGAGACTCCAAAATTATTAGGTATGAGGGGAAAACATGGCTACCAATGGTTAAGGGTATCCGATTGCACCATCGGCTGGCCATATACTCTGCTCCTGGTGAGCTTACAATAGAGGTGTCCTAAGGGCTAAGGTGCGTAACTTAAAATTGTCCACAATCCCCTTGAAATGTATGAATGCGATGCACTAGTATCAAAAAGAACGAGAGCGGTAAATGACTTAACCAAAAACTTACCGATCATTGTGTCCGGTTGCTCTTCAACCTCCTCCATGTTCACGTGGTTCACCTGTCCCCTGTTGAAAGGGTTGGGCTTCTTCCCAGAGCTTCCATTCCCATTAGCATTCCTCAACTCAGGACAATCATTGGCGTAGTGTCCAGTCTTCCCGCATTTGAAACAAGTAATGTGACTTTGATCCTTCTTGGCAGGTGTGGCTGGGTTAGCGCAGTTCTGAGTGCTGCCTGCTCCATTCCCATTTCCATTCTTAGGGCCACTGTGTTTATGCGAACTTCCTCATGTGAGTATGGCCTCCATGGTTATGGGTAAATCCTCTCGAGTTTGGGGTGAAACGAGGCTTCTGCTGAGCTCCTGAATTGTACTTCCCTTGTCCATACTTCCTCTTGCGGCTCTCAATCTGCTGCTGCTTCCCTTCAATCATAAGAGCCTTTTCTACCAACTCCTGGTAGTTGTTAAATGTTGCCACCATTAACTGCATGCTCATCTCATCATTCAGCCCTTCCATAAATTTCTCCTGCTTCGCGGCGTCTGTGGCCACATAATCTCGGGCATAGCGAGATAACTTACTAAACTCATCTATGTACTAAGCCACAGTATGATTTCCCTGGCGTAAGTTGCAAAACTCATGCTTCTTCGTACTCATAGCTCGAGTTGAGACATGAGCAGTGCGGAATGCTTGCTAAAACTGATCCCAGGTGATATTGGCTATAGGGAAAGTGGTTGTGTAATTCTCCCACCATGCGGCTACGGGTCCATCCAAGTGGTGTGTGGCAAAACATAGCTTCTCAGCATCTGTGCAACTTGCGGTGGTCAACTCCCTTCCAACCCTGCGCAGCCAGTCGTCAGCAACTATTGGCTCGGTGCTACTGGAAAACACCGGCGGCTGCAACCTTAGAAAACAGGCCAAGTTGTCGACTGGAGGTGGTGGCGGCGGGTTGTTGTTGTTGTTGTTGTTGTTGTTGCCTTGGTTCTGGACTAGTAGCTGCATCAAGGCATTCTGCTGTTGGATCAACTGAGTGAGCTCCGGTGGGAAGACAAATCCGGGGTCACATCTCGGAGGCATCTGATGGGTTTAGAGGGGAGAGATTAGAATAGAATGAGGTCTAGTGAGAAAGCACTACCCATGTGCACATGAGACAAACACATTCATAACACACCAAATCAATTCAAGCAAGGGCATACAATCAATCTAACTATCGTTATAGTGCTCGGACTACTAATATATACATGGGGGAATACTACTAATCATATGGTGGCCATCTAGAAATTTTGATCGGTGGAAGACTCCATGATATCATCATAATCATCATCGGGGTCGGAGTCTATGTCGTCGATGATGATGTAGTCTTCAGAACGAATGTCATCAGAATGGTCGTCATCTCCTCCTAGCGCGGGGTCTCCCATGAATACTCCTAGCTTCCTTGTCAAGTCGTCATTCTTCTCCACCAGTATTGCGATTTCCTCCTTGTATCCGTCGCGTGTAGACTTGAGTTCCTCTTCTAGCTCCATGTTCCTGGTCATCGCCTTCTTCAGGTCTATCATGCTTGCACACATCTAGTTCTCCTGTCGTCGAATGTGCTGGTTTAACTACTGGATGAAAGCTGCAATGGACCTGTCCCTCCTGGTGCTGATCATCTCCCATTGCTCATCTCGGCGCCCACATACCTGGTAGATGGTGTCCTTAAGTTCCTTGTGATAAACTTCGCCGATGCGTCCCATGGCGATGTGGGTTGCCATGCTCTTTCCTAGACTCTAGGTTGGTGCATGAAAGGAAAACTCTATGGGCTCAGTGACAGGTGTGAATGTCCTTCTTGGAACTTGAACTCGAATCGTCCAACGCTCCTCTTCTGGTAAACTGGCGATGTAGGTCCCGGTGAAGCTTGGTATTCCGATGTTTAGGTACCTAGTGACTTCCTTTAAGTGTCGTCCAAAAGGTGTGTCTTCATCCGGTTGTGCAAATTTGTTCCTTGCGTCCGCCATCCTATAGAGTAGAAAATGGAAAGGAGTCAGAAATGAGTAGAGAAGAGTGACCTATGGCTTATCTTAATGGTCGTGTCCTACATTCAGCGTGTGCTCTAATACCATCTTGTAGCGATCCAACCTTGAACGGTCGAATCTCTGTGCTTCAGTGTCATCCCT
Source organism: Triticum urartu (assembly GCF_056163025.1). NCBI lineage: Eukaryota > Viridiplantae > Streptophyta > Magnoliopsida > Poales > Poaceae > Triticum > Triticum urartu. Next base: position 707,620,974 of record NC_141879.1, on the reverse strand, counting down.
GGATTGGCAATGGTGACACACACATTACTTGAAGGATTTATAACAGAGTAGCAATCACACACTTATTACATCGAATGTCTCAAAAGAGAACTTATTACAATAAATATGGCTTAAGGCCATCTAAATAAGATAATAGCGGAAGGCTTGGAAGAGAAAGTGAGTCCATCAACTCCAACGATAAAGCTGAGTGCACGACAAACGACCTAGCGCACCTTACTCTTCGTCTGAAAAGTCTGCAACATGATATGTTGCAGCCCGAAACGGGTCAGCACATGGAATATGCTAGCAATGTAACACAGTAGAGCAATGAGCAGGATAAAAGCTATCACTACATGCATATATGGCTGGTGGAGGCTCTATTGTTACAATGTTTTGCGAAAAGCCAATTTTTCCCTACAACAAAGGAATATATTTTATTTAACTATCATGGTTGTTGAAACATTGAGAAGGTACCCCCATCTCAATCCCAATTAAAAGTAGTTATCAACCCAACATATTAAATTAGAGTGATGAGATCAACATGATAATCCAAGAACCAGATGATCATGATGTCCATAACCGGGGACATGGCTAACCATGATTAGTTTATACACTCTATAGAGGTTTGCGCACTTTTCCCCACAAGACTCAATCTCCTCCGTTGGATTTCTCGCACTTCAAGGTGTTTGAGAAACGGATGACCGACACACAGTCTTTCAAAACCACTAACTCTAACCCCGGGTAGACAGTACCAACCTACATCCCCTACATCTGCTAGCCTACCACTGGATGAGGTCATGCAACATACTCAACTATGCTACAGCCCATAATAGCTTGTGGCTGCACATGGAAGTTTCTAGCATGAACAATCTTATGATCCTTTTGAGCCTGGGTGGCGTACCATACGAGGATCACACGGTATAACCCCGGGATCTCCTAGGACAACACTGGTATAACCCCAGGTGCCCAAACCAACAATCCACCCAGATGTGTATTAAAGTTGCCACCTTAAGTTGAACCATTAATTAACAATCTCACATCTATCACGGATACCCTCAAACCCAATCCACATCTACGAGCATAGCATGGCAACATAAGCATAACGTAGAAGTAACTCCCAAGGGTTTGATAATAAAACAGGTAATAGGTTCTACCTCATCATCTACTTCCCAGTACCCACAAGTTAATCACATCCTAATCATGCAGTGTCTGAGGATTGCAACTAATGCATCAAAACTGGGTATGAAAAGAGTATGATCAATGTGTTACTTGCCTTACTGACGATCTGCAAACCCTAGAGACTCATAGAAGCACGCTTCGCACTCAGGGAATTGTTTCGCAAACAAACAATAGCATACATAAGCACTCAAGAAAAGATGCACAGGTAAATCTCAAATAAGAAAATCGAATCTGAAAACTCAACTGAAGAGATTCGATTTGCAAAAAGAAACAATCGAATCGGAGGTACGGAACGGAAACTACGGTCAAAAGAACTTCGAATTCAAATCTACTTGAAACCAAATTTTTAAATTGTCCAAGCCTTGTTCAAGTTGATTAAACAGAAAGAGGGACTCGAGACGAAGATTTTGGCATTGGTTTCCCTGGATTTAGACAAACGGTTGAAAAGTTACGAGGGTTTGAAGATCAGGGGCTAATCTACGATAAAAATATTCGCGGATAGGTCCCTGGCCGAAAATAAAATAAAAAGAAAAGACTAACGAATGAACGTTCGCAGTCTGAACATAACCGGCGAACAACCTTCGTTAAAACGAATGAACGAACGAACCTCCGCTAAACAAAATAAACAGACGAGAACCAAAAAAAATGCATCTAGGGCTTTAAAAAAACCCGGCGGTTTTACCTAAATACCAAAAAAACCGATCGCGTCGAAACAGATCGGATCGGCGGCGGTGACGGCTCCGGCGGGTCTCCGGCGGCGTGCGGCGGCGCGGCTAGGCAGCGGTGGCGGCGGCTGCGGCGTTGGGTGGGGAGGAGAGGCGGCGGCGGCGGGGTATAAATAGGAGTGTGGGCTCGAGGTGCTTGGGGAAGGGGCGACGGCGGCGGGTCCGGGACGAACACGTCCATGGCAGCGGCGCGGACTCCGCGCGCGAGCGGGAGACGGCGAGGCGGAGCTAGGCCGGCCCGGCTCGGCTGGGCTGTTGGCCCAGTCGGGTGCGCGTTTTTTTAAATAGTTCCGCCGGGAAAAATCCTAAATAAATAAAAATAAAAATGCTAAAAACAATTTTCACCGTGTGAATAAAATATTTAGAACAAAGTGAACATTTTTTTAGCCTGAAATGCAATTTTTGAAAAATGCATATTTTTCAAATTCAAATAAAATAGCAATAAAATCCAAATTAAATTATTTATTTGATTTTAATATTTCCCTCCAATATTTCATTTATTTTGGAGAAGCCATATTATATCCTCCCATACATTTTAATTATGAAATTTTTTGGAGAGAAAAATAATGACAATCAAAATGATCCCGTTTAAATATTTGAGAAAATTCAAATATGAAAATCGTGAAATCCCCAACTCTCTCCGTGGGTCCTTGAGTTGCTTAGGATTTTCTAGGATCACACCCAAAATGCAAATAAAATATGATATGCAGATGATGACCTATGTATAACATTCCAAATTGAAAATTTGGGATGTTACAAGGGGCGTTAGTACTCACTTTTCGTCTCTTTTGGTCATTTGATGACAAAGGGGGAGAAATTTGAGTTAGTCTTCAAACGGATCTCTATATATGGGCGTTTTTTGCTAAGTTACAACTCTCGTTCTTTTGAAGACTTTGATGGATCGAGTTGTAAACTTAAACCCGATGGTGGTCTGATACTTTTTGCTTTGTTTTTCTGCATGCTATTTCCTCATATATGTCAAATGCACGCATGCTGAATTACATCAGTCACCAGATTTCATCATGCATTCAAATTCTTAACATCATATGTTAAATGCATGTATAAATTACAAGATATAGGGGGAGATGTCCATGATTCTACTCTTCAAATGTGCATTGCTTCAAAAGAAAATTCCTCATTATGAACATCTTCAGGGGGCTTCTTCTATATCTTGCAATCAAATTCCTCAATATCAGTATTTACACTTCATATGTTTATCCCCGTTGAAAACTTAACCTATATTGTCATCAACCACCAAAAAGGGGGGATATTGTAAGTGCATCTAGTGTCCCTTAGTGATTTTGGTGTATTGAAGACTTATAGGTTAAGGGACTGATGCGTTTGTGAGTGTACACAGGTCTAGAAGTCTATGAGGAGTTTGATATTTACAGAGAAAGTCGACCCCTAAAAATGAACGTCTTCAACTGAAGACTTTGGATTTATGAAGCCTTTCTAAAGACTTTGAAAATGATGAAAATGGTGTGACCATGATGACTTGATATTCATGCGAGGAACATGAAGCATGAGGAATTTTGTTTTTGTAGTTTCATTTTCTCTTTCTTGAGTCATAGGAAACACCGTGCTATTAAAGGGGGTGGAGGAAAAACTAAGGAGAAGTTTCCATGTGATGCTCATCTCAAAATCCTACACCTACCAACCCCTTCGAGTGAAGCCATTGGAAATCTCATACAGTTCTATCAATTTCTTCAGTGACAAAGACGGAGATCTTCTGGTCTCTGAGGAATTTGTTTTGACTGAGGAGTTAGGAATTCGCCAGTGCGGATTGCCTACAAGTGAGGAACAAGATAGCCCTGAGGAATTTGATAGTCAAATTTCCGACCGTTGTTGTGCTACGTGCTACCTCTTGAGCACTGCGTTGGATTTCCCCGAAGAGGAAAGGATGATGCAGCAAAGTAGCGTAAGTATTTCCCGTAGTTTTTGAGAACCAAGGTATCAATCCAGTAGGAGGCTAAGCGCGAGTCGCTCGTACCAACACAAAGCAAATAACTCCTTGCAACCAACGCGAATAGGGGTTGTCAATCCCTTCACGGTCACTTACGAGAGTGAGATCTGATAGATATGATAGATAATATTTTTGGTATTTTTGTGATAAATATGCAAAGTAAAAAATAAAAGCAAAGTAAAAAAGCAAAGCAATATTAAAGTGATGGAAGATTAATATGATGAAGATAGACCCGGGGGCCATAGATTTCACTAGTGGCTTCTCTCAAGAGCATAAGTATTTTACGGCGGGTGAACGAATTACTGTTGAGCAATTGACACAATTGAGCATAGTTATGAGAATATCTAGGTATGATCATGTATATAGGCATCACGTCCGAGACAAGTAGACCGACTTCTGCTTGCATCTACTACTATTACTCCACTCATCGACCACTATCCAGCATGCATCTAGAGTATTAAGTTCAAGAAAACAGAGTAACACCTTAAGCAAGATGACGTGATGTAGAGGGATAAATTCATGCAATATGATAAAAACCCCATCTTGTTATCCTCGATGGCAACAACACAATACGTGCCTTGCTGCCCCTACTGTCACTGGGAAAGGACACCGCAAGATTGAACCCAAAGCTAAGCACTTCTCCCATTGCAATAAGAACCAATCTAGTAGGCCAAACTAAACTGATAAATCAAAGAGACTTGCAAAGATAACCAATCATACATAAAAGAATTCAGAGAAGATTCAAATATTGTTCATAGATAATCTTGATCATAAACCCACAATTCATCGGTCTCAACAAAACACACCGCAAAAAGAAGATTACATCGAATAGATCTCCACGAGAGAGGGGGAGAACATTGTATTGAGATCCAAAAAGAGAGAAGAATCCATCTAGCTACTAACTATGGACCCGAAGGTCTGAGGTAAACTACTCACACTTCATCGGAGGGGCTATGGTGATGATGTAGAAGCCCTCCGTGGTGGATGCCCTCTCCGGCGGAGCTCCGGAACAGGCCCCAAGATGGGATCTCGTGGGTACAGAAGGTTGCAGCGGTGGAATTAGGTTTATGGCTCCGTATCTGATCGTTTGGGGGTACGTAGGTATATATAGGAGGAAGAAGTATGTCGGTGGAGCTCCGTGGGCCCCACGAGGGTGGGGGCGCGCCCCCCTACCTCGTGCCCACCTCCTGGCTTTCTTGACGTAGGGTCCAAGTTTCCTGGATCATATTTGGTGAGAAAATCACGTTCCCAAAGGTTTCATTCCGTTTGGACTCCGTTTAATATTCCGTTTCTTCGAAACTCTGAAATAGGCAAAAAAAAACAGCAATTCTGGGCTGGGCCTCCGGTTAATAGGTTAGTCCCAAAAATAATATAAAAGTGGAAAATAAAGCCCAATATGGTTCAAAAACAGTAGATAATATATCATGGAGCAATCAAAAATTATAGATACGTTGGAGACGTATCATTATGCGCCAGCAGTCCCAAAATATCCACCACCTAATCGTCATATCATTGAAGGGCATTTATGTCTTATCATGTCGGGCTGCTCCCTAGGCTATAAATAGCCACCCCCTACAACCACTAGTTGGTTGGCTGCTCCGAGAGAAACTGACACTTGTCATTGAGAGCATCCCATCCTCCGAGGACTTTGAGCGAAAATCATCAAGTGAGGAAAACCTGTAAGTGCATCTAGTGCCACCCCTAGTTGGTTTTGGAGTATTGACGACGAACCTAGTTGAGGGACTAATGTGTTTGTGAGAATTGCAGGATAACACAGGTAGTACTCCCTCATTGATTCGGTTTACCTACCGGAGATGACCCCTAAAGATGTATGAAGACATTGACGACAATGGTGGTATGTGAAGATATTCACACTGAAGACTATGACAAGAGAAGACATTGCGTGAAGACTATGGAGCGCGAAGACTTAGTTGTTTCGTTGTTTCCTTTTCTTCTTTATTGAAGTCATAGGAACCACTGTACTGTTAAGTGGGGTCCCAGTGAACAAAGTCAGAGTGACTGAAGTGATGCACAACCAAAATCCTATGTCTTCGAGCGAAGACAATGAGAGAAAATCTTATCCAGAGCTGGATGAGTCAGCTTTACTTGTAGCCCAAGTAAAGTTGCCGCATGTGTTTGAAATCTGACCGTTGGTACACGTGTCAGTTCCTTAGTGACCCAGGGTCATTTCGGACAAATCAGGTCGGGCTGCCTAGTGGCTATAAATAGCCCACCCCCTACACCATCAATTGGTGGCTGCTTAGAGTTAGGGCACGGCTTTTGTCGTTTGAGAGAAACCCACCTCCGAAGCTTTTGAGAGAGAGAAATCCTTGCGAGGACAAAGCCCAAACACCTAGAGCCAAAGAGTGTTAGGCATCACCGAAGTCTTTCTGTCCGCGTGACCTGAAGACTTGTTACACTTGAGGACTGTGAATACTCCAGCCGGTTAGGCGTCGCGTTCTGAGCATCCAAGAGTTATTGTGGATCACCGGTGAACAAAGTCTGTGAAGGTTTGGAAGTCTACCTTGAAGACTTACCAGAGTAATTGGGCGAGGACTGGGTGTCCTTAGCTCAAGGGGAATAAGGTGAAGACGCGGTCTTTTGAGTTGAATCTCAGCCTCCCTAACCAGACGTACAGTTGTCACAGCAATTGGAACTGGTCCAACAAATCATGTGTCCTCAACAAGTGACTGGTTCTATCCTCTCCCTCTCTTTACTTAAAGTTTGTCTTCGTGAAGTCATTGCCTGTTTGCTATACCTATTTGTCTTCATTGTTTGACTACTATCGTTGTTTGGCTTCATACCATCTTCCATCCTGATCCTTACTACCTAGCTGCTATTAGTCTTCGTGCTTTCACTTCATTGCATACTTGACTATGGTTTGCTTAGTGTAGTTTACCTTCCGCTGCATATCAATAGGATCATTTCTATTGTTTGTCTTTGAAACTTCAATGTTTTGAAGACTTTCATAAAAATCGCCTATTCACCCCCCCCTCTAGTCGATAACTAGCACTTTCAATTGGTATCAGAGCAAGGTACTCCCTTGTTCTGTGTGATTCGGTTTAACCACCTGGAGTTTTAGCTACGTCGACTACAGGGATAATCAAAGTCTCCGCTGCTTGCCCCGTCTTCGATGGAACTGAATATCCCTACTGGAAAAATAAGATGCGCATGCATCTTGAAGCCATTGATGTCGACCTCTGGTATGTCGTCAAGAAGGGCGTTTCCAAGACTAGTGAAGGTGTCACCCCTGCTGATGTCAAGAAGTTCATTCAACTGGATTCTACTGCCAAGAACATCATCTGTGGTCATCTGACCAAAGGACAGTATGGCCGTGTGAGTGCTCTGGAAACGCCGAAGCTAGTCTGGGACTGGCTCTCCAAGGTCAACGAAGGCGTCTCAACCCAGAGAGATTAAAGGATCAGTGTTATTCGCAACCTCTTCAACCGCTTCAAGAGAAACGACAATGAGAATGTCCAGCTCACATTTGATCGCCTCACTGACATCACAAATGAGCTTCGTGCTCTCGGCGCCACTGAGATTACCAAGCATGAAATCGTCAAGACACTATTGAGATCACTTGACAGCTCGTTCGACACCCTCGCCCTCATGATACAAGAACGCCCTGACTTCAAGACACTCGATCCGTCTGACATACTTGAGAGGCTCAACACACATGAGTTCCAGCTATCTAAGAAAAGAGATATCTATGGTCCCAACTACGGTCGAACTCGCGCTTTGAAGGCAAAAGCTATTTCCTTATCTAAAGAAGAATCTGACTGCAATTCTGATAATCCTGAAGATATTGGAAAGGAACTCGCTATGCTTGTGAAGAAGTTCCAGAAGTTCACTAAGAAGAAGGGCTTCAGAAAGTCTTCACGATCCAGGTCAAGAAATGATGAAGCTTCCACTCATGACTACAAGAAGAGAACATGCCACAAGTGCAAGAAACCAGGACACTACCAAAAAGGGGGGATATTGTAAGTGCATCTAGTGTCCCTTAGTGATTTTGGTGTATTGAAGACTTATAGGTTAAGGGACTGATGCGTTTGTGAGTGTAAACAGGTCTAGAAGTCTATGAGGAGTTTGATATTTACAGAGAAAGTCGACCCCTAAAAATGAACGTCTTCAACTGAAGACTTTGGATTTATGAAGCCTTTCTAAAGACTTTGAAAATGATGAAAATGGTGTGACCATGATGACTTGATATTCATGCGAGGAACATGAAGCGTGAGGAATTTTGTTTTTGTAGTTTCATTTTCTCTTTCTTGAGTCATAGGAAACACCGTGCTATTAAAGGGGGTGGAGGAAAAACTAAGGAGAAGTTTCCATGTGATGCTCATCTCAAAATCCTACACCTACCAACCCCTTCGAGTGAAGCCATTGGAAATCTCATACAGTTCTATCAATTTCTTCAGTGACAAAGACGGAGATCTTCTGGTCTCTGAGGAATTTGTTTTGACTGAGGAGTTAGGAATTCGCCAGTGCGGATTGCCTACAAGTGAGGAACAAGATAGCCCTGAGGAATTTGATAGTCAAATTTCCGACCGTTGTTGTGCTACGTGCTACCTCTTGAGCACTGCGTTGGATTTCCCCGAAGAGGAAAGGATGATGCAGCAAAGTAGCGTAAGTATTTCCCTTAGTTTTTGAGAACCAAGGTATCCATCCAGTAGGAGGCTAAGCGCGAGTCGCTCGTACCAACACAAAGCAAATAACTCCTTGCAACCAACGCGAATAGGGGTTGTCAATCCCTTCACGGTCACTTACGAGAGTGAGATCTGATAGATATGATAGATAATATTTTTGGTATTTTTGTGATAAATATGCAAAGTAAAAAATAAAAGCAAAGTAAAAAAGCAAAGCAATATTAAAGTGATGGAAGATTAATATGATGAAGATAGACCCGGGGGCCATAGATTTCACTAGTGGCTTCTCTCAAGAGCATAAGTATTTTACGGCGGGTGAACGAATTACTGTTGAGCAATTGACACAATTGAGCATAGTTATGAGAATATCTAGGTATGATCATGTATATAGGCATCACGTCCGAGACAAGTAGACCGACTTCTGCTTGCATCTACTACTATTACTCCACTCATCGACCACTATCCAGCATGCATCTAGAGTATTAAGTTCAAGAAAACAGAGTAACACCTTAAGCAAGATGACGTGATGTAGAGGGATAAATTCATGCAATATGATAAAAACCCCATCTTGTTATCCTCGATGGCAACAACACAATACGTGCCTTGCTGCCCCTACTGTCACTGGGAAAGGACACCGCAAGATTGAACCCAAAGCTAAGCACTTCTCCCATTGCAATAAGAACCAATCTAGTAGGCCAAACTAAACTGATAAATCAAAGAGACTTGCAAAGATAACCAATCATACATAAAAGAATTCAGAGAAGATTCAAATATTGTTCATAGATAATCTTGATCATAAACCCACAATTCATCGGTCTCAACAAAACACACCGCAAAAAGAAGATTACATCGAATAGATCTCCACGAGAGAGGGGGAGAACATTGTATTGAGATCCAAAAAGAGAGAAGAATCCATCTAGCTACTAACTATGGACCCGAAGGTCTGAGGTAAACTACTCACACTTCATCGGAGGGGCTATGGTGATGATGTAGAAGCCCTCCGTGGTGGATGCCCTCTCCGGCGGAGCTCCGGAACAGGCCCCAAGATGGGATCTCGTGGGTACAGAAGGTTGCGGCGGTGGAATTAGCTTTATGGCTCCGTATCTGATCGTTTGGGGGTACGTAGGTATATATAGGAGGAAGAAGTATGTCGGTGGAGCTCCGTGGGCCCCACGAGGGTGGGGGCGCGCCCTAGGGGGGTGGGCGCGCCCCCCTACCTCGTGCCCACCTCCTGGCTTTCTTGACGTAGGGTCCAAGTTTCCTGGATCATATTTGGTGAGAAAATCACGTTCCCAAAGGTTTCATTCCGTTTGGACTCCGTTTAATATTCCGTTTCTTCGAAACTCTGAAATAGGCAAAAAAAAACAGCAATTCTGGGCTGGGCCTCCGGTTAATAGGTTAGTCCCAAAAATAATATAAAAGTGGAAAATAAAGCCCAATATGGTTCAAAAACAGTAGATAATATATCATGGAGCAATCAAAAATTGTAGATACGTTGGAGACGTATCATTATGCGCCAGCAGTCCCAAAATATCCACCACCTAATCGTCATATCATTGAAGGGCATTTATGTCTTATCATGTCGGGCTGCTCCCTAGGCTATAAATAGCCACCCCCTACAACCACTAGTTGGTTGGCTGCTCCGAGAGAAACTGACACTTGTCATTGAGAGCATCCCATCCTCCGAGGACTTTGAGCGAAAATCATCAAGTGAGGAAAACCTGTAAGTGCATCTAGTGCCACCCCTAGTTGGTTTTGGAGTATTGACGACGAACCTAGTTGAGGGACTAATGTGTTTGTGAGAATTGCAGGATAACACAGGTAGTACTCCCTCATTGATTCGGTTTACCTACCGGAGATGACCCCTAAAGATGTATGAAGACATTGACGACAATGGTGGTATGTGAAGATATTCACACTGAAGACTATGACAAGAGAAGACATTGCGTGAAGACTATGGAGCGCGAAGACTTAGTTGTTTCGTTGTTTCCTTTTCTTCTTTATTGAAGTCATAGGAACCACCGTACTGTTAAGTGGGGTCCCAGTGAACAAAGTCAGAGTGACTGAAGTGATGCACAACCAAAATCCTATGTCTTCGAGCGAAGACAATGAGAGAAAATCTTATCCAGAGCTGGATGAGTCAGCTTTACTTGTAGCCCAAGTAAAGTTGCCGCATGTGTTTGAAATCTGACCGTTGGTACACGTGTCAGTTCCTTAGTGACCCAGGGTCATTTCGGACAAATCAGGTCGGGCTGCCTAGTGGCTATAAATAGCCCACCCCCTACACCATAAATTGGTGGCTGCTTAGAGTTAGGGCACGGCTTTTGTCGTTTGAGAGCAACCCACCTCCGAAGCTTTTGAGAGAGAGAAATCCTTGCGAGGACAAAGCCCAAACACCTAGAGCCAAAGAGTGTTAGGCATCACCGAAGTCTTTCTGTCCGCGTGACCTGAAGACTTGTTACACTTGAGGACTGTGAATACTCCAGCCGGTTAGGCGTCGCGTTCTGAGCATCCAAGAGTTATTGTGGATCACCGGTGAACAAAGTCTGTGAAGGTTTGGAAGTCTACCTTGAAGACTTACCAGAGTAATTGGGCGAGGACTGGGTGTCCTTAGCTCAAGGGGAATAAGGTGAAGACGCGGTCTTTTGAGTTGAATCTCAGCCTCCCTAACCAGACGTACAGTTGTCACAGCAATTGGAACTGGTCCAACAAATCATGTGTCCTCAACAAGTGACTGGTTCTATCCTCTCCCTCTCTTTACTTAAAGTTTGTCTTCGTGAAGTCATTGCCTGTTTGCTATACCTATTTGTCTTCATTGTTTGACTACTATCGTTGTTTGGCTTCATACCATCTTCCATCCTGATCCTTACTACCTAGCTGCTATTAGTCTTCGTGCTTTCACTTCATTGCATACTTGACTATGGTTTGCTTAGTGTAGTTTACCTTCCGCTGCATATCAATAGGATCATTTCTATTGTTTGTCTTTGAAACTTCAATGTTTTGAAGACTTTCATAAAAATCGCCTATTCACCCCCCCCTCTAGTCGATAACTAGCACTTTCAATTGGTATCAGAGCAAGGTACTCCCTTGTTCTGTGTGATTCGGTTTAACCACCTGGAGTTTTAGCTACGTCGACTACAGGGATAATCAAAGTCTCCGCTGCTTGCCCCGTCTTCGATGGAACTGAATATCCCTACTGGAAAAATAAGATGCGCATGCATCTTGAAGCCATTGATGTCGACCTCTGGTATGTCGTCAAGAAGGGCGTTTCCAAGACTAGTGAAGGTGTCACCCCTGCTGATGTCAAGAAGTTCATTCAACTGGATTCTACTGCCAAGAACATCATCTGTGGTCATCTGACCAAAGGACAGTATGGCCGTGTGAGTGCTCTGGAAACGCCGAAGCTAGTCTGGGACTGGCTCTCCAAGGTCAACGAAGGCGTCTCAACCCAGAGAGATTAAAGGATCAGTGTTATTCGCAACCTCTTCAACCGCTTCAAGAGAAACGACAATGAGAATGTCCAGCTCACATTTGATCGCCTCACTGACATCACAAATGAGCTTCGTGCTCTCGGCGCCACTGAGATTACCAAGCATGAAATCGTCAAGACACTATTGAGATCACTTGACAGCTCGTTCGACACCCTCGCCCTCATGATACAAGAACGCCCTGACTTCAAGACACTCGATCCGTCTGACATACTTGAGAGGCTCAACACACATGAGTTCCAGCTATCTAAGAAAAGAGATATCTATGGTCCCAACTACGGTCGAACTCGCGCTTTGAAGGCAAAAGCTATTTCCTTATCTAAAGAAGAATCTGACTGCAATTCTGATAATCCTGAAGATATTGGAAAGGAACTCGCTATGCTTGTGAAGAAGTTCCAGAAGTTCACTAAGAAGAAGGGCTTCAGAAAGTCTTCACGATCCAGCTCAAGAAATGATGAAGCTTCCACTCATGACTACAAGAAGAGAACATGCCACAAGTGCAAGAAACCTGGACACTACATCTCTGAGTGTCCACTGTGGGACAATGAGAACAAGAAGAAGAAGAAGAGCAAGGAATATGATTCTGATGACAAGAAGAAGAAGAAATCCTCAAAGTCTTCTTCTAAGTCCTCATCCAAGTCTTCATCTCATAAGAAGAGCTCATCTGGAAAGGCTCGTGCTTTTGTCGGCAAGGAGATGGATTCAGAGGAGGAGTCTGCTTCTAAGGAGGCGGAGGTGGAGTCTGAGGAGGAGTCTGACCCTGGCGTTGCATGTCTGGCTCTAGCTACAGCCTATGTCGCCAAGTCCATATTTAACACTGAAGACAATGGCTCCGTCACCAACGTTGAAGCTAATGACAAGGACGACTTTGCGCCCAACTACTGCTTCATAGCACGTGGTGCCAAGGTAAAATCACGCGATGCTTGCTTTCAAGTATCAAGTGAAGATGAATCTGATTGTGAATCCAAACCAAGCTACAAAACACTTGCTAAAATTGCAACTGAACAACAGAAAGCTATGGAACATACTCAAAAACTGTTAGACAAAAGCGATGACCTGTTGGACGCTGAAATGACCTGTTCTCAGTCCTTAATTGAAGACATAAAAAATCTTCATGCTAAGTACCAGGAACTTGAAAGTCGTCATGAAACGCTCTCAACCACTCATGAAAAGCTCTCCTATGATTATCTTCAAAGGAAGCAAGAGCTTGAGAAATTGAGAGCGGCCCATGAACATCTTCAAAAAGAGAATGAGTCACTTCGCGCTCAACAGATCAGTTCCACTCAGGAAGGATTTGAACCACCATGTCTAAAATGCCTTGATCGTGATAACGCTACTTCTGTTGCTGAATGTTCTACTGCTGCTACTGTTGCATTGTCTTCAACTGTTGATGTGGTAACTAACCCATCTGCTGAGGATACCACTACTATTGGTGATGAAAATGCTAGGTTGAAGACATTGCTTGAAACAGGGATGTACAAAAGTCTGAAAGGGCATCAGACACTGTGCGATGTCCTCAAAAAGCAAATTCTGAACCGAAACCCTAGGAAAGAGGGTGTTGGGTTCGAGAAGAAAATGAATGTTGATGGCTCCTACTGGAAGCCTGGGCAGTACCCCAAAACCACATGGGTTGCTGCAAAGGGACCTTCAGTGGATCCATCCACCTTATCTGGCTTTTCCTGTGCTAACCCTATTATCATTGATGAATCCTTTAATGCAAACTATAAACTGTTTAAGAATCAGAATGGTGAAGTGTTTGCCAGGTATATTGGTATTAACTGCAGGAATGGGCCACCTATGAAGAAGATCTGGGTTCCCAAAAGTTGTCTTGAGAATCTTCCTGTGAATGTCATCATGACACCACGTGGGAAGAAGACAAATCCCAGACCAAAGGCTTCATACAGACAGAGGACTCACCTGATTCACCCTAACGCCAATGTTTTGCAGGGAAACCATACTCAGACTTATGAATATGAGTGTATTTCTTCAAACCGCTATGTTCATAAGACCAAGAACTTTTCTGCTTATTCATATGAGTATCGTTCATCTCCTACAAGGCTATTTGCTAGGGCTCCAAAGCCGAAGTTCTCAGATGCTTCACTTAGACTCATTGCTTCTAAGCCACCCCTGAAGATGTGGGTGGTTAAGAAGAATTAACTTTCTTTTGCAGGGAAAGGTCTCCAGCCGGAAATCAAAGGCATCTGATGCTATTGCTAGGGACCTAAAACATCTTGTAGGGTGCAAGATCAAATGCCCAAATGGTCTCACTATGTATTTTGTTCCTGAATCGTTTGCCAATCATCCTATCAGTCCTAATCTTGATCTGATCTTTGATAATCCTCTTGCACGTCAAATGCTTATGCTTCACAATACACTTGGTGAAGCCTATCCCCCTAACTGTATTGTAGGGTATGACACCTCATGCTTCAGAATGGATTATGGACAGCGGATGCATATGACTGGTGATCAAAGTCTTCTCATGGACTCAACCTTACGTCCATCTGACAAGAGTCACATCACATTTGCTGACACTGGTAAAAGCAAGGTATTGGGTCTAGGTAGAGTTGAAATCTCAAAGGATCAACACATGGATAAGGTGGTGCTTGTTGAATCCCTTGGTTTCAACTTAATGTCTGTCTCAATACTTTGTGACTTGAACATGATTGTGATATTCGGAAAATATCGTTGCCCTGTACTTATGGAATCTGACAAATCTCTAGTCTTTGAAGGGTACCGAAAAGATGATCTATACATGGTAGATTTCTCAGCATGGCCACATCTTGCCGTATGCTTTCTTGCAAAAGCTTCAGAGTGTTGGCTCTGGCATCAGAGGCTAGGGCATGCTGGCATGAGGAATTTACACACTCTCGCAAAAAAGAAGCATGTCATAGGCACCGAGGGCGTCAAGTTCAAGAAGGATCACTTGTGCGGTGCCTGTGAAGCTGGAAAGATGACTAGGGCCAAGCATCCCTCGAAGACAATCATGACGACATCTCAACCCTTCGAGCTGCTACACATGGACTTATTTGGCCCTACTCACTACTCTACTCTCACTACAACTGCTTGTCTCTATGGCTTCGTCATTGTTGATGATTATTCAAGATATACATGGGTTCACATAATTCTCTACAAGACTGAAGTGCAGGATGTCTTTAGACGCTTCGCCAACCGTGCCATGAACAACTATGGCGTCAAGATCAAGCATATCAGGAGTGACAACGGCATTGAGTTCAAGAACATCGGCCTCGACCTTTACTTGGATACATTGGGAATCACTCATGAGTTCTCAGCTCTATACACACCTCAACAGAATGGCATCGTGGAGCGCAAGAACAGAACCCTCATTGAGATGGCTCGGACGATGCTCGATAAATACAAGACTCCAAGAAAGTTCTGGCCTGAAGCTATTGATACTACATGCCATGTCATCAACCGTGTTTATCTTCACAAGCTTCTGAAGAAAACATCCTATGAACTCCTCACTGGTAAGAAGCCAAATGTCAGTTACTTCAGAGTATTTGGTGCTAGGTGCTGGATCAAGCATCCACATAACACTTCAAAATTTGCACCGAAAGCACATGAAGGTTTTATGCTCGGTTACAGAAAGAACTCGCACTCCTACAGAGTCTTCAACCTCTTTCTCTATAAAGTGGTTGAAATTGTGGATGTGCGGTTCGATGAGACTAACGGCTCGCAAAGAGAGCACCTGCCAAATGTGCTAGATGAAGTTCCACCAAGTGAATCCATCAAACTAATGGGAACTGGAGAAATCATGCCGTCTGAAGCACAGCCTGAAGAGGAACTTATCATTTCTGCACCTAATCAACCTGAAGACAATGCTCAGCCCGAAGACAATCCTCCCAATGATGACAATGATCAGCAAGAGCAAAATCTTCGTCCAATCCATCCTCGTGTTGCAAATGAAGTACAGATTGAGAAGATAATTGATAGCATAAATGCGCCTGGTCCACTCACTCGTTCAAGAGCAACACAGCTAGCAAATTTCTGTGGGCACTTTGCATTTGTCTCAATATCTGAACCCAAGAAAGTTGCTGAAGCCTTTATGGAACCTGAATGGATTCAAGCTATGCAAGAAGAGCTTCAACAGTTCAAGCTGAACAATGTCTGGGAACTTGTCAAGCGTCCTGATCCTCGCAAGCACAACATAATAGGAACAAAATGGATATATCGCAACAAGCAAGATAAGCATGGTCAAGTTGTCAGAAACAAGGCTCGTCTCGTTGCTCAAGGATATACTCAAGTTGAAGGGATTGACTTCGATGAAACATTTGCTCATGTGGCTAGGCTTGAAGCTATTCGCATACTACTAGCCTATGCTAACCATCGCAACATCTTGCTATATCAAATGGATGTGAAGAGTGCATTTCTCAACGGCAAGATTGAAGAAGAAGTGTATGTTGCACAACCTCCTGGCTTTGAAGATCCAAAACATCCTGATATGGTGTACAAGCTAAACAAGGCACTGTACGGCCTCAAACAAGCCCCTCGCGCTTGGTATGACACGCTCAAAGACTTCCTAAAGAGCAAAGGCTTCAAACCTGGTTCCCTGGATCCCACACTCTTCATGAAGACATATGATGGTGAACTGTTTGTGTGCCAAATATATGTGGAAGACATTATCTTCGGCTGCACCAACCAGAAATACAGTGATGAGTTCGGACACATGATGCAAGAGCAATATCAGATGTCCATGATGGGTGAGATGAAGTTCTTCCTTGGTCTTCAAATTCTTCAGCAAAGAAACGACATCTTCAAATCTCAAGAGAAATACCTCAAAGATTGCCTAAAGAAGTTTGGAATGCAAGACTGCAAAGGTTACACGAGGCCAATGCCAACCAAGAGTCATCTGGGTCCTGACGCCAATGGTAAAGAGTTCGATCAAAAGGTATACCGCTCCATGATTGGTTCTTTACTTTATTTATGTGCATCTAGGCCAGATATTATGCTTAGTGTTTGCATGTGTGATCGATTCCAAGCGGCACCAAAGGAATCGCATCACTTAGCTGTGAAGCGAATTCTTCGATATTTGGCTTACACCCCAACATTAGGATTATGGTATCCAAAGGGCTCAGAGTTTGATCTAGTTGGATTCTCGGATGCTGACTATGCTGGTGACAAGGTTGATCGCAAGTCTACATCAGGCACATGTCACTTTGTGGGACGATCACTTGTCTGTTGGTCTTCAAAGAAGCAGAACTGCGTATCACTCTCCACTGTTGAATCTGAATACATTGCTGCTGGATCTTGCTGCGCTCAGCTTCTATGGATGAAGCAAACTCTCAAGGACTATGGCATCCATCTGAAACAAGTACCACTCTATTGCGACAACTAAAGCGCTATCAAGATTGCCAACAATCCAGTTCAGCACTCGAAGACAAAACATATTGAAATTCATCATCACTTTCTCAGAGATCATGTCATGAAGGAAGATATTGATATCATACATGTCAACACCGAAGAGCAACTGGCAGATATCTTCACAAAGTCCTTAGATGAGAAAAACTTTTGCAAGTTACGGTGTGAGCTAAATATCTTGGAATCCACAAATGTCCTGTGATCAGGCACACATCCTAACACTTATTCATGTTGATGACTTAGATGTGCAACACACGAAGTAAAGTATATCTTCAATCAATTAAGACGTACATTCTGAGTGTGAATACATTAACGCGGAATTTGACTTCGGAGCGCCACGATAATTGTGCGCCGTGTCTGGGTCTAATACTTCCTATACGGTGGGTAACTCCACCACCAAATTATTTTGTTTGAAGTGCTTTTCTCGTGGCGTTACATTTGCTATGTCTTTGCATTTGGTTTGTCTTCAATATCAACATATCTTCTTGATTATCTTCACTATGTTGATTTGGTTGCATTCTAATATATATATATATATATATATTAGTATTCTCTCCTCTACAGCATTCACTTATAGCTATGTCTTCTCGTTTGAATCTTTTGAAGTAAGTGAATGTGATGGGACCCTAATCTCTCTATGCTTTCTACCTCAAACTCTATCTATCCAAATCATATGCATTCTATTGAAAATGTCGAATGTCTTCTCTGCGTCCTTGTCAGCAGAAGATACAGAGACAAACATTAAATCTGTTTTACATGCTCTATTCTTATTGCCTGAAACACGAAGAAGCCAGAACGACCATCCGACAGTCCAGGCGGGCGTGGGAATGTGGGACAACTCCAAATGTGTTGCATGTTCGCCACGTGTCCCTCAGATGTGAACCGCCAGGGGTACCTGCGTAATTGCGTTGTGCCATCCCTTTCCCTATAAATGCTCATCCAATCGCTGTCAAAATCCTTCTCCACCTCAACAAACCCTAGCGCCACCGCTAGCTCTCAACGACGCTGGTGACGAAACGCTTAGCTGCCGCGACCTCTCCGACGCCGTCTTCACGCCGGCCGCGGACATCGTCTTCTCCGCCGCCACCGTAGGTGTCCTCCGTCGCCAAGTTAGGGCACGGAAGATCGAACTGCTCCGCCTCATCTTCTACTCCGTCTAGCAGTTCGTCGTGTGGTAAATAAAAATCCTCTTTTTACCGTCTTTTTGATCCTATAGATTCATCCTTTTTACCAAAAGTGGTTTCTGCCTCCACAAAGTTGGATCTATCATGTCTGCATCTCATACAATGCCTAGTATATTCACTTATGCTTCACACATAGTTAGATTCCTCACTTGTACTTATTCTTGGATTCGTACAAATCTGGAACCAACTCTCAACATATAAGTGAATGTCTTCGCGCTATGAGGTCAATGTCTTATAAACTGATTTATCTTCAAAATCTTCTGAGAATGCATATGACCTCTTCCCCTTCCCTCGCATCTCTAATGCTGTCACAAGTACATGTCCGTGGGAGAATCCCTTGGTTCTCGTAGTCTGCATTCATTTGCAGAATTCTTACAGCATCACATCAACTCTCCCGAAGCCAGTTCCTATCTGACCAGCAGAAGGAAGCCTTTGAAAGTGTTGAAGCCTTTCTGTCTAAACTTCATGGCAACAGAGAAGTCAGCAAGGAAGGGTGGCAGACAGCGCCGTGGGGGTACATCATTGGATGTACCCGAAGATCTCTATGAACTATACAAAACAGATCCCGAACAAAGCTATGGTCAGCGCAAGACACGAATCCAATGGATTCGAAGATATTGGGCCGAGCAATGGTTCAAGTACAGATTCGTCACCAAGGAGTATGCTGAGAAGACTGCTATCAAGCGTCCTTGGGGGATATTCTCTATAAAAATCTTCAACCCAAGACCAGAGCTGAAGCCATTGCTCAGGGATTCTATCCTTGCATGGTCGGTGGGCCACAGCCTGCTGATGCCGACCCATCTTCATTGCTATGGTGTCGAGAAGACAATCTGTTCTAGCGCAACTTTCAGTTTGCTAACAACTCGGCCAAGGAAAACAAGAAGTCTTGGGGATTAGGCTTCAACCCAGGCCCCTTTGCTCCACATGCCGATGGCACACGCGAAGCTGAACCCAATCTTGTTGGACCTTTCTACAACCTAGAAGGGTTCATCACTCATATTATGGTTCAAGGGGCATACGTAGATCAACCTGCAGACGACGCTGACTCTGACGAAGCGCCTGCACCACCGAATCCGAAGAAGCTGAAGAAACCTAAAGCTTCGAAGCTTTCCACTCCACCAAAAGCTTCGCGAGCGAAGCCTCTAGCCACTGCTCCTCCTGCACCAAGTGTGCAGTCTGAAGATATCTCACACATCTCCAAGTCTGAGAAGAAGAAAAAGAAGCCTATGCACTCCACTGGTCCAGCTCTGACCCCTGCTGCTGTTCTGAGGAACAAGAATGACGCCATTGATCTATCAAGTGACGACGATCTTGCTGATGACGCTCTTGAGCAATTGATAAAGAGCAAGCAAGAGGCGGAAATCTTCAATGATTTGCCTCTCTTTGATGTGGAAGTATTGAACAACTTCATTGATGAGTGGTTTGACACCCCCAATCTCAGCTTTGACGATCTGCAACTTCCCATTTGCCTAAGTGTCTCCTTCCATGGAGCCATTGCTCCTGAGCTGGCTCTTGCTCAGAAAATTGTTGAGCTGAAGCATAAGATCGATTATGAGAAGGCTCGGTTCAAGAAGCATGTGGCCAAGCTCAGCGTCGCAGACGTTCAGAACTTCAAGGTCATGTTGCATGAGCTCAAGGAAGCGTTTCACAAGAAACGTGATGAAGCCAAAGGTTCTCGTGAGCGCATGAAGAGTCTTGCTGCCAAGTGTGTTCAAGCTTACAATGGAGCTGAGAAGCGCAAGGCACTTGGGCGTCCTGGCATCGACCCCAAGATGGCTGCCAAGAAGAAGAAGCCATCTATGGACCAAACTGAACCATCCAGGCGGGAAGAACCTCGCATTGTCTTCCCAGCCAGTATGACAGGCGTGAAGCCTAAGCTCCCCACAGTGGCTTCAAAACTTCAGAAGACAAGGGCAGCTGAAGCCAAGGCCAGAAAGCGCAAGACCAAGAATACAACTGATGAGGCTCCACCCACCAAGAAGCAAAAGACCAAGAAGAGAGATCGGGCTGCTCCCACAGAGCCGCTTGTAGCCGTGCCGATTTCTGTTGCTTGTCCTGAATCTGCACACCAAGAACGTCGTATGATAGTTCATGAGCCTGCTTCCACAGAGGCTCCTGAAGCACAAGACATTCCAGCTGTTGACCCCACCGCAGCTGAAGACATTGGTCATCAAGACAATGTTGAAGATGATGAAGTCCTTCCTCAGATCAAGCATAATATGGTATCATCGCCTGTTCTCACGAATAGAAAACTCATCAGCATTGGTCATCCATTCACGCCAATTGCTCAGGATGACTCATGGGCTGATCACCCACAAGAATCCCCACGTCATGAAGAAACACCAGTTACTCCCCCAACACAGGTCACCACTCCGGTGATTGACGATGAAGACTTTGAGGCCCAACCAACTCCATCTCCACAAGCGTCGCCAGCGTTTCGCAGGCTTTGCAAAGGACCAAGGCCACAAGTCAATCTGTCAAGTGTTCCAGAAGGAGATGAGCGGCAATCTGTTTCATGCCAAGTGTTTCCTGAAGCCTCTCCAACTGTGAACAACCCTGAGTCTGAAGCCAAAGTGGCTGAAGATATTTTGGCTGCATCAGCCGATGACCAAGAAGATGAACCAAGAGAAGAAGAAGCACGTGTTGCTACACCCCCTACCAACCAAGTTGTTCTCTAGGAGAACGTGTCTGACCCTCCAGCTCCTGAAGTGGAGTTTACCAATACTGAGGCCAACACCCACACTGAAGCCAATGACATTGTCATGGCTGAAGCTACTGTGGCGCCTGAAGTCAATGTGTTGCCTGAATTCAATGTGTTGCCTGACGCCACCAACACCAACACTGAAACCAATGACGTTGTCATGGCTGAAGCTAATGTGGCGCCTGAAGTTAATGTGTTGCCTGAAGTGATAGCACCTAAAGTCAATGTTGTACCAGATGCCAATCTGCAGCCTGAAGTCACTACCACTGCCACTGCCACTGCTCTTGTACCGCCTCCCAGGCCACATACCATTGAGCAAGCATACAACTATGGTCAGCTGGTCACTGTCAGATGGCCTATTCTGGTTCCTCCTCCTGCTGTTGGTCCGCAATTTGACTATCATGTCGAGCACAGTCCACAGGTCCAGAAGCCGAAGCCAAGACTACCCAGGTTTCCAGGTACTGCCACTTCACCAGGGTCCTTCAATGCTAATGGCTTCAAAGCGCACAACACTTTCTTTGATAGCGCCAAGAACCCTTCAAGACCTACGATTTCGCCTAATTGGTTCTGGAGCTATCAGCAGCGCAACTACCATTCATGTGTTCTCTATGATCAAGGGCGCATCTTCCCTCATATGCGTCTTGACTATGAAGCCATTGCTGGATTGCCTTGCCTTGAAGAAGCCCTTGACTGCTTCCGTGATGCGGGCTTGCTAAACTTTGTGACTGATAAGGAGCATTGGAATGAAGAACTTCTGTTTCAATTTTATGCTACTCTCCACATTCGCGGATACAACAGGGATCCAAAGACTTGGGTCCTTGAGTGGATGACAGGCAATGTCCATCATGAAGCTAAAGCGTTTGACATCATTGAGCTTACCGGCCTGCCCGCTCCAGGAGAATTATATGAACCTGGTTGTCAGCTTCACCGCAATGCATTGCAGAGTATCTTCCATAAGCCATGAGCCCAACATGAGCCAAATGCTGAGCATGATGAAGCCTCTGCCACATGACGCTGATTACCCAAAGGAATTCTTTGTTGAAGACTTAGAGTATCTGCCCCGCACCATTTATCACATCATCAGGTGAACTCTATGGCCTGTCAAAGGAAATTCTTCAGCAGCAAAACTTGAAGGAGCAATGAAGACTTTGTCCTTTTATATCTTCAATGGCATCAGCTTCAATGCTCAAGACTTCTTTATCAGACAGTCGGCTGCATCAGGCTCTGATCTTTTTGGCCTGAAGTTCTACGCTCCTTGGGTCATGCGCCTCATCAAGCTACACTCAGCTGTCAACTATTAGCCCTCTGCTCGCAACCATCTGATCTTTCTGCCAGAGGTTGATATGTCAGTTGAAGCCATATACCCAGAGCCTGCGAAGGAGCTGGTTTGTCTTCACAATGCTGATCACCAAAGCTTCACGCAACCCATTGAAGGAGTCCAGGCAGTCACTCGTGTTTATCCTTTGGCTGGCAATACACGCTTACCTCACCGTGCTCAGACTGAAGCCACTGAGAGCACTATTGCTCAAAGGCCTCGGAAGCGCTCTCGTGCTCTAAATGACCGAGAACTTCTCGTTGCCCTGCATCGGAAACAAGATAAGCATCACTTCTGGCTGAAGCGTCAGATGCAAAGCCTCTTGGTGGACGTCAATGGCATTCGAAATCTTGCCACCAAGAATGCCTTTGTTACACATGAAACATGTCGGAGGTCTTGGAAGAGTTTGACACTACTCAGTACTGAAGCAGATCTTCAAGACAACGGCTTCACTGAAAGATTCAAGTTTGACACCACTCCCCCAAGGAATGATGTCCTGCGTCGAACTCCTTCTCTTGAAGACTCTGATTATTCCTCCTCCGCTGCAATGGTGAATGCCAGAGTGATCGATGATCACGATGATGCTACTTCACCACCTCCAACTTCAGCGCGTATCGACACTGCACCAAGCTCATCTACACCGCCAAACCCTGACGCCGACCCTGCATCTTCTCCTACTCCTTCTGGGAACGAGTAGAGGCTATATGTCTTCAAACCTTTTTGGTCCTTACTGACAAAAGGGGGAGAAGCATATGAGTTGATATTCTTCAAGCGGGTCCATATGGGAGGTTACTTTATATTTTGCCTAGTGTTTACAACTCTCGCTTTTGATACATTTGGTTCTTTGAGTTGTAACACTTAAACTTGATGGTCGTCTGTTACGTTTTCTGCTATTCTGTGATGCGATGATAAATTCCGCATGTGCGATGATAAATTCCGCACTGAGTCATTTTGCAGACCTCCATTTTTCATTATGCATGTCATTATCCTTGCTATATCAAATCATGCATGATGAATTGTCTTCATAAGCTGAAGAGGATCTCCACAAGTACAACCTGCCATGTGCATTTGCATTCCAAAAGGAAATTACTTATATACACATCTTCAGGGGGAGCCTTTTGCTACTTATGAAGACAATACCTAAATCCTTACAATTTCACATACTTTATCCCCGTTGAAAACTTCAACTAGTTTGTCATCAATCACCAAAAAGGGGGAGATTGTAAGTGCATCTAGTACCACCCCTAGTTGGTTTTGGAGTATTGACGACAAACCTGGTTGAGGGACTAATGTGTTTGTGAGAATTGCAGGATAACACGGGTAGTAGTCCCTCGTTGATTCGGTTTACCTACCGGAGATGACCCCTAAAAATGTATGAAGACATTGATGACAATGGTGGTATGTGAATATATTCACATTGAAGACTATGACAAGAGAAGACATTGCGAGAAGACTATGGAGCGCGAAGACTTAGTTGTTTCGTTGTTTCCTTTTCTTCTTTGTTGAAGTCATAGGAACCACCGTACTGTTAAGTGGGGTCCCCGTGAACAAAGTCAGAGTGACTGAAGTGATGCTCAACCAAAATCCTATGTCTTCGAGTGAAGACAATGAGAGCAAATCTTATCCAGAGCTAGATGAGTCAGCTTTACTTGTAGCCCAAGTAAAGTTGCCGCGTGTGTTTGAAATCTGACCGTTGGTACACGTGTCAGTTCCTTAGTGACCAAGAGTCATTTCGGACAAATCAGGTCGGGTTGCCTACTGGCTATAAATAGCCCACCCCCTACACCATAAATTGGTGGCTGCTCAGAGTTAGTGCACGGCTTTTGTCGTTTGAGAGCAACCCACCTCCAAAGCTTTTGAGAGAGAGAAATCCTTGCGAGGACAAAGCCCAAACACCCAGAGCCAAAGAGTGTTAGGCATCACTGAAGTCTTTCTGTCCGCGTGACTTGAAGAATTGTTACACTTGAGGACCGTGAATCCTCCAGCCAGTTAGGCGTCGCGTTCTTAGCATCCAAGAGTTATTGTGGATCGCCGGTGAACGAAGTCTGTGAAGGTTTGGAAGTCTACCTTGAAGACTTACCAGGGTAATTGGGCGAGGACTGGTTGTCCTTAGCTCAAGGGGAATAAGGTGAAGACGCGGTCTTCTGAGTTGAATCTCAGCCTCCCTAACCAGACGTACAGTTTTCACAGCAACTGGAACTGGTCCAACAAATCCTGTGTCCTCAACAAGTGACTGGTTCTATCCTCTCCCTCTCTTTACTTAAAGTTTGTCTTCATGAAGTCATTGCATGTTTTCTTTACCTATTTGTCTTCACTGTTTGACTACTATCGTTGTTTGGCTTCATACCATATTCCATCCTGATCCTTACTACCTAGCTGCTATTAGTCTTCGTGCTTTCACTTCATTGCATAATTGACTATGGTTTGCTTAGTGTAGTTTACCTTCTGCTGCATATCAATAGGATCATTTCTATTGTTTGTCTTCGAAACTTCCATGTTTTGAAGACTTTCATAAAAATCGCATATTCACCCCCCCTCTAGTCGATAACTAGCACTTTCAAAACCCACACCCAAACACCTACAAACCCAAAGTTATTGAGCATCACTGAAGAGATTAATCCGGCGTGGATCCGATGCTTGTTACCTTTGAAGAGTGTGCATCTTCTAGACAGTTAGGTGTCATGGTCTAGAGCATCCAAGAGGAAATTGTGGATTGCTAAGTGACTGAGTTTGTGAAGGTTTGGAAGTCACATGAAGACTTACCACGAGTGATTGGGCGAGGTCTTTGTGACCTCAGCTCAAGGAGAATATGACGAGGACTGTGTGTCCGGGACTGGGTGTCCTCAGGTTTAAATACCTAGCCGCTCCAACCAGACATACAACTGTCACAGAAGTTGGAACTGGACTACCAAATCATTCTCTTCACCGAGCTAACTGGTTCTATTTCCTCAACCCTTATATTTCCTCAGTACTGTGTTGTGTGCTTGTTCTTATCTGTTTGAAGACATTGACTGAAGACTTTCTCAATTTCCTTAGTTGAATTTCTTCAATTTGTTTGTCTTCATCCTGTTTTATCCTGTGCGTACGCTTCCTATACTTTGTGTCTGTTTTCATTTCATCATGACGTCCATGTTTATGTTATGACATGTATGCATCTGAGTAGTTATTCCGCTGCAAGTAGTTCTTCGCTTAGGAATTTCCTCACCCTGAAATTCCTCAGTGAAGAATTTATAAATATTGCCAATTCATCCCCCCCATCTAGTCGACTTAACGCACTTTCAATCACAAACTTTAACACAATATTTATCAAATTCATAACTACTCACTAGTATGACTCTAATATCACCATCTTCATATCTCAAAACAATCATGAGGAATCAAACTTCTCATAGTATTCAATGCACTTTATATGAAAGTTTTTATTATATCCCTCTTGGATGCCTATCATATTAGGACTAAATTTATAACCAAAGAAAATTACCATGTTGTTTAGAGACTCTCAGAATAATATAAGTGAAGCATGATAGTTCATCAATTTCTATAAAATAAAACTACCTCCGTGCTCTAAAAAGATATAAGTGAAGCAGTAGAGCAAAATTGCCTAGCTCAAAAGATATAAGTGAAACACATAGACTATTCTAATAAATCACGATTCATGTGTGTCTACAGCAAGGATGATTGTGGCAAACTAAAAAGCAAAGAATTAAATCATACAAAACGCTGCAAGCAAAACACATATCATGTGGTGAATAAAAATTTAGCCTGAAGTAAAGTAACCGATAGACTAAGATGAAAGAGGGGATGCCTTCCGGGGCATCCCCAAGCTTAGGCTATTGGTTGTCCTTGAATATTACCTTGGGGTGCCTTGGGAATCCCCAAGGTTAGGCTCTTGCCACTCCTTATTCCATAGTCCATCAAATCCTTACCCAAAACTTGAAAACTTCACAACACAAAACTCAACAGAAAATCTCATAAGCTCCGTTAGTATAAGAAAATAAATCACCACTTTTGGTACTATTGTGAACTCATTCTTTATTTAAATTGGTGTAATATCTACTGTATTCTAAAGTTTCCATGGTTCCTACCCCCCAATACTGGCCATAAATTCCTCAAAATAAGCAAACAACACAAAGAAAACATAATCTGTCGAAAACAGAACAATCTATAGCAATCTGGAGATTTTGAATACTTCTGTAACTCAAAAAATTCTGAAAAATTAGGACAACCTAAGATTTTTATTATTAATCTTCTTAAAAAAGAATTAGTATTTTTTCGCGCTTCTTCTAAAAACGAAAATTAATCTCATGGGCGCAAAAGTTTCTGTTTTTGAGCAAGATCAAATCAACTATCACCCTAAGCTATCACAAAGGTCTTATTTGGCACAAACACTAATTAAAACATAAAAAAATACATCTAACCAGAGTCTAGATAAATTGTTGAATGCAAAACAGAACCTAAAAAAGCAAAAACAAAAATAAAATTCAATTGCCTCCCAACAAGCGCTATAGTTTCACGCCCTTAGCTAGGCATAAAACACGAATAGATCTAAGTATTATCATCTTTGGCATGAAATCCATAAGTGGCTCTCATCTTGGAAAGTGTTCCATGCCTATCCTTAACGGAAATTAAAATCTAATGTTTCCTTCTTTCATATCAGTAATTGCACCAATCGTTCTAAGGAAAGGTCTACCAAGAATAATAGGACATGCAGGATTGCATTCTATATCAAGAACAATGAAATATACGGGCACATAATCCCTATTTGCAACAATAAGAACATCATTAATCCTTTCCATAGGTTTCTTAATAGTGGAATCCGCAATATGTAAATTTAAGGAACAATCAATCAAATTCACGCAAACCTAACACATCACATAAAGTTTGTGGAATCGTGGAAACGCTAGCACGCAAATCACAGAAAGCATGGAACTCATAATCTTTAATCATAATCTTAATAGTAGGTTCCCACTCATCATAAAGTTTTCTATGGATAAGAACTTCCAACTCAAGCTTTTCTTCAAGAGATTGTATCATAGCATCAACGATATGTTTAGTAAAAGCTTTGTTTTGATTATAAGAAAGAGGAGAATTCAACATGGATTGCAACAAGGAAATACAATCTATTAAAGAACAGTTATAATAATTAAATTTCTCGAAATCCAAAAGAGTGGGTTCATTTCTACTTAAAGTTTTGACCTCTCCAATCCCACTTTTATCAATTTTTGCATCAGGATCTAAAAACTCCGAATCATTGGGACGCCTTTTAACTAATGTTGACTCATCTCCAGTCCCATCTTTATCAAGATTTGTATTGGAAAACAAAGATTCAATAGGAGTCACATCAATCACTTTCAAATCTTCATCGTTATTTTCATGAAAACTAGAAGAACATGCTTTTATAAACCAATCTTTTTTAGCACTCATCTTAGCGGTTCTTTCTTTGCACTAATCAATGGAAATTCTCATAGCTTTGAGAGACTCATTGATATCATGCCTAGGTGGAATAGATCTAAGTTTCAAAGAATCAACATCAAGCGAAATTATATCCATGTTCCTAGCCAAATCATCAATCTTATGCAATTTTTCTTCAATCAAAGCGTTGAAACTCTTTTGAGAACTCATAAATTCTTTAACACTATTCTCAAAATCAGAGGGCATCTTATTATTACTTCCATAAGAATTTTTATAGGAATTACCATAATTATTAGAGTAATTACTAGGAAACGGCCTACGCTTAAAATTACCTCTATAAGTGTTATTGCCAAAATTGTTCCTACCAACAAAATTCATATCCATAGATTCATTATTATTCTCATTAAAGTACACAAAGGCATATCATTAGGATCAATAGGAGCACTCTTCCTAGCAAATAATTTCATAAGCTCATCCATCTTTCCACTCAAAACAGTAATCTCTTCAATCGCATGCACTTTTCTACTACTAGAACATCTTTCGATATGCCATTGAGGATAATTAAGCATAATATTATCTAGGAGTTTAGTAGCTTCTACTAAAGTAATTTCCATAAAAGTACCTCCACCGTGTGAATCTAAAAGATTTCTAGAAGCAAATTCAATCCGGCATAAAAGTTTTGTATAATCATCCACAAATTCAAACAATGAGTAGGGCAATTACGTATCATCAATTTCATCCTCTCCCAGGATAGTGCAACATGTTCATGATCAAGTTGCTTAAAATTCATAATATCGTTCCTAAGGATAGTACTTGGAAATAAAAGCATCTTTACACTTATTCCATGAATCAATACTATTTTTAGCAAAGATGAAAACAAAGTTTTAGCACGATCTCTAAGTGAGAACGGAAATAGCTTCAATTTAATGATATATTTATCCACATCTTTTTTCTTTTGCATATCACACAAATCAATGAAATTGTTTAGATGGGATGCGTCATCTTCACTAGGAAGGTTAGAAAATTGATCTTTCATATCAAGATTCAGCAAAGCAGCATTAATTTCACAAGATTCCGCATTAGTAGCGGGAGCAATCGAAGTACTAATAAAATCATTGTTATTGGTGATGGAAAAGTCACACAATTTGGTATTCTCTTGAGTTATCGTGACAAAGCAAGCAATCCAACACACAAGCACACAAAAAGCAAGCGAAGAAGACGAACGGAAGAGGGGCAAAGAAAAGGCGAATCTTTTCAGAAAGTGTTTTAGAAGTGGGGGAGAGGAAAACGAGAGGCGAATGGCGAATAATGTAATGCAAGAGATGAGAGTTTATGATGGGTACTTGGTATGTCTTGACATGGCATAGATCTCCCCGGCAACAGCGCCACAAATTCTTCCTGCTGCTTCTTGAGCTTCCGTTGTTTTTTCCCTTGAAGAGGAAAGGGTGATACAACAAAGTAGAGTAAGTATTTCCCTCAGTTTTGGGAACCAAGGTATCAATCCAGTAGGAGACAACATGCAAGTCACCGAATACCTGCACAGACAAACAACAACTTGCACCCAACGCGTAAAGGGGTTGTGAATCCCTTCACGGTGACTTGCAAAGGTGAGATCTGATAGATATAGATAAATGGTAAAGTAAATATTTTTGGTATTTTTGGTTTATAGATCGAAAAGTAAAAGATTGCAAAATAGTAGATCGAAAACTAATCTAATGGAAACTAGAAGATTATATGATGGAAAATAGACCCGGGGGAAATAGGTTTCACTAGAGGCTTCTCTCAGGATAGAAAATATTACGGTGGGTGAACAAATTACTGCCGAGCAATTGATAGAAAGGCGCAAAGTTATGACAATATCTAAGGCAATGATCCTGAATATAGGCATCACGTCCGTGTCAAGTAGACCGAGTCCTGCCCTGCATCTACTACTATTACTCCACACATCGACCGACTCATGCCTGCATCTAGAGTATTATGTTCATGAAGAACAGAGTAACGCATTAAGTAGGATGACATGATGTAGAGGAATAAACTCAAGCAATATGATGTAAACCCCATCTTTTTATCCTCGATGGCAACAATACAATACGAGCCTTGCTGCCCCTACTGTCACTCGGAAAGGATAGCGCAAGATTGAACCCAAAGCTAAGCACTTCTCCCATTGCAAGAAAAACCAATCTAGTTGGCCAAACCAAATCGATAGTTCGAAGGGACTTGCAAACATATCAAATCATGAATACAAGATTTTAGAGGAGATTCAGATAATATTCATAGATAAGCTGATCATAAATCCACAATTCATCGGATCTCGGCAAACACACCGCAAAAAAGGTATTACATCGAATAGATCTCCAAGGACACCGAGGAGAACATGGTATTGAGAATCAAAGAGAGAGAATAAGCCATCTAGCTACTAGCTATGGACCCATATGTCTGTGGTAAACTACTCACGCTTCATCGGAAGGCCATTGGTGCTGATGTAGAAGCCCTCTGTGATAGAAGCCCCCTCCGACAGGACGCCGGAAAAGGGCCCTAGATGGGATCTCATGGGTACAGAAGGTTGCGACGGTGCAAAAATGTTTTCGTGGCTACCCTGGTTGTTTTGGGGATATATGGGAATATATAGGCGGAATAAATAGGTTGGTGGAGTCACGAGGGGCCACAAGGGTGAGGGGCGCGCCCTACCCCCTGGACACACCGTCCAACCTTGTGGTTGTCTCATGGCTTCCCTGACGTGCACTCCAAGTCCTCTGGATGTCTTCTGGTCCAAGAAAAATCATCGCGAAAGTTTTATTCCAGTTGGACTCCGTTTTGTATTCCTTTTCTACGAAACTATAAAACAAGGAAAAAACAGAAACTGGCACTGGCACTGGGGTCTAGGTTAATAGGTTAGTCCCAAAAATAATATAAAATAGCATATTAATGCATATCAAACATCCAAAACAGATAATATATATAATAGCATGGAATAATCAAAAATTATAGATACGTTGGAGACGTATCTGTTAGTTGCTGAGACGTCGTATCATCCATGCACCGCGTGCATCCACAATATACATGGCATACCTGGCCTGCGTCATATCCGCAACCGAGATAGTCATGCACCTTCGTGATCAGCGCGGCTCTCATATAGAAATACTTGCCTTTGCTGGCGTCCCATGTCTTGGCTGGTGTTTTCCATAACATAGTCATGCACCATCGTGATCAGCGCGGCTCTCATATAGAAATACTCGCCTTTGCTGGCATCCCATGTCTTTGCTGGTGTTTTCCAGAACGTGTCTAACTCCTCTTGAAGTAGCCCCAGATACAGATTATATTATTTCTCGGTTGTTTCGGCCCTTGAATCAGCATGCTCATGTGTATGTAGTTCGACTTCATGCACAACCAGGGGGAGGTTGAACATCCTTACAAACACGGGCCATGTGCTATGGTTTGTTTTCTGGTTGCCAAGCAGATTCATGCCATTGGTACACGCGCCGAGCACGCTTCCTTGCATCACATGTGAAATACCAATATTCGTCGTTGAAAGCTCTCCACTGGCTTCCATCCATGAGGTGTCTCAACTTCGATACATCTCCATCATCAGGCTTTGCCCTCTCCGCGTGCCAACGCATGGGCTTTTCTTCCTTGGGGTCTACAAAATAACGTTGCAGACGGGGGGTGATCGGTAAGTGCCATACAACTTTGTTGGGAGATTTCTTCCTGGCCTACTTGTATCAAGAAGCATTGCACACCGGACAGCTGGTTTTTGCCGCGTGCTCCTTTCAATAAATTAGGAAATCATTGATACATGCATGGTATCTAACATACGGCAGATCAAGAGGGCACACGATCTTATTAGCCTCATCCACACTAGTAGGACATAGAATCCCCGCGGGAAGAAAATCCTTTAGGTACTTCAGAAGCTCATCGAGGCTAGTGTCGGTCCATTTGTTTTTAGCCTCCGCCTTCTGGAGTTTCAGCGTGAAACTCAAGCGGGTCACCTCGGGATCGCAATCATCATACAATGGAGTGTTCGAGTCTACCACCAGTTGCTTGATACGTCTCCAACGTATCTATAATTTTTGATTGTTCCATGCTATTATATTATCTCTTTTGTATGTTTAATGGGCTTTAATATGCTATTTTATATTATTTTTTGTGACTAACCTATTAACCAAAGGCCCAGTGCAAATTGTTGTTTTTTGCCTATTTCAGTGTTTCGCGGAAAACGAATATCAAACGGAATCCAAATGGAACGAAACCTTCGCGAGGATCTTTCTTGGAACAAACGCAATTCAGGAGACTTGGAGTGGAAGTCAGAGTCGCAACGAGGCGGCCACAAGGCAGGAGGGCGCGCCCACAGGAGTAGTCACGCCCCCACCCTCGTGGGCCCCTCGTAGCTCCACCGACCTACTTCTTTCACCTATATATACTCTTATACCATGAAAACATCCAGGGGAGCCACGAAACCACTTTTCCACCACCGCAACCTTCTGTACCCGTGAGATCCCATCTTGGGGCCTTTTCCAGTGATCTGCCGGAGGGCGATTTGATCACGGAAGGATTCTACATCAACACCATAGCCTCTCCGATGATGTGTGAGTAGTTTACCACAGACCTTTGGGTCCAGAGTTATTAGCTAGATGGCTTCTTCTCTCTCTTTGGTTCTCAATACAAAGTTCTCCTCAATGTTCTAGGTGATCTATCCGATGTAATACTCTTTTGCGGTGTGTTTGCCGAGATCCGATGAGTTGTGGGTTTATAAACTTGATTATCTATGAATATTATTTGGTTCTTCTCTGAATTCTTATATGCATGATTTGATACCTTTGCAAGTCTCTTCGAATTATCGGTTTAGTTTGGCCTACTAGATTGCTCTTTCTTGCAATGGGAGAAGTGCTTAGTTTTGGGTTCAATCTTGCGGTGCTCGATCCCAGTGACAGAAAGGGAACCGACACGTATTGTATTGTTGCCATCGATGATAAAAAGATGGGGTTTATATTATATTGTTTGAGTTAATCCCTCTACGTCATGTCATCTTGCCTAATGCGTTACTCCGTTCTTATGAACTTAATACTCTAGATGCAAGCTGGATAGCGGTCGATGTGTGGAGCAATAGTAGTAGATGCAGAATCGTTTCGGTCTACTTGACACGGATGTGATGCCTATATTCATGATCATTTCCTTAGATATCATCATAACTATGCGCTTTTCTATCAATTGCTCGGTAGTAATTTGTTCACCCACCGTAATACATGCTATCTTGAGAGAAACCACTACTGAAACCTATGGCCCCCGGGTCTACTTTATATCATATAAGTTTCTGATCTATAATTCTAGTTTACTTTTTATTTTGAAATCTTTATTTTCCAATCTATACAACAAAAATACCAAAAAAATTATCTTATTATCTTTATCAGATCTTACTTTTGCAAGTGGCCGTGAAGTGATTGACAACCCCTTCATCGCATTGGTTGTAAGGTTCTTGATTGTTTGTGCAGGTACTAGGTGACTCGCATGTAGTCTCCTACTGGATTGATACCTTGTTTCTCAAAAACTGAAGGAAATACTTATGCTACTTTGCTGCATCACCCTTTCCTCTTCAAGGGAAAACCAACGCATGCTCAAGAGGTAGCAAGAAGGATTTCTGGCGCCATTGCCGGGGAGATCTACACTCAAGTCAAGACATACCAAGTACCCATCACAAACTCTTATTCCTCGCATTACATTATTTGACATTTTCCTCTCGTTTTCCTCTCCCCCACTTCACAATATTTGCCTTTTCTTCGCCCTCCTTCCATTCGATCTTGTGTTACCATGTACCTTCTTTTTGCTTGCATCGTCGCTTGCTAAAAGTTTGTGGATCCTCATCCACTGGCTAATCTCTTTAAGAGATCCAATTATGATGAACATATTTCTAGTGAGTTGAGTGCACTAGATTATCTTTATGAGGTTTTGCTTGAAATTCGTGAATCCAAAAATTGTGATGAAGTACTTTATGAAGCGATTCAAGATAGATCTTTGAATAAAAATCATGATTGCAATGATTTTATTATAAACTCTATTGATTGGGTGATTATATGCAAAACCCTAAGCCTCATGATTGGGTGATTTTATTGTGCTAATTATATGCAAAACCCTAAGCTTGGGGATGCTAGTTTTGCTATGTCCTCTACTTGTTGCAATGATCATGATTGGGTGATTCTTCTTATGATCTTGAAAATTTATTTAAGCCTCATGATGATTATGAGATTGATAATAATGTTTGCAATAATATTGAAAGTGGGTTTGGAAGAGTGTCAACTTTAGATCCCACATATTTGGAGAATGTTCAATCTTATGAAGTTTTTGATAAAAGTGGGTTTGGAGAGGTCATGACTTTAGTTAATGTTAATCCAACTATTTTGGAAGAGTGTCCACTTTGCATACGTGTGTATCGTGTTAATAATATGTTTGGTGATATCTATATTGTTGAATTTGCTTATGATCCTACATGTAATTATTACAAGAGAGGAAAATATGGTTGCAGAAATTTTCATGTTACTAAATGACCTCTCATTATGTTGAGATTGCTATTGTTTCTTTCCACTTCCTTGCATATGCTAGTTTTTGCTTGCTATGATAATTTGTTTGCCTATAAGATGCTTTTGCATAGGAAGTACGTTAGACTTAGATGTGTTTGTCACGTGTTTCATGATGCTCTCTTCGCGCTTCAATTCTTGTCTTCCATGTGAGCATCATCGAAATCTCAATGCCTAGCTAGGGGGGCAACCCAATTTTATTTTTGTTCCTTGATTTTTGTTCCTGTTTAATAATAAATAATTCATATAGCCTCTGTTTATATGTGGTTTTACGTTTTAATTAGTATTTGTGCCAAGTAGAACCTTTGGGAAGACTTGGGTGAAGTCTTTGCGATCTTGCTGTAAAAACAGAAACTTTTGCGCTCACGAGATTAGATGCTATATTTTACTGGAGAGCGATTTTAGGTTTATTATTTTTTAATATTATTAACAGACAAATTCCTCACGTCCAACAATTTATTTCAGAATTTTTGGAGTTACAGAAGTATATGTTTGATACAGATTGCTACAGTCTGTTCTGTTTTTAACAGATTCTGTTTTTCGTGTGTTGTTTGCTTATTTTGATGAATCTATGGCTAGTATCAGGGGGTATGAACCATAGAGAAGTTGGAATAAAGTAGGTTTAACGCCAATATAAACAAAGAATGAGTTCATTAAAGTACCTTAAGGTGGTGATTTGTTTTCTTATACTAACGGAGCTCATGAGATTTTCTGTTTGAGTTTTGTGTTGTCAAGTTTTCAAGTTTTTGGGTAAAGATTTGATGGATTTTGGAACAAGGAGTGTAAAAACCCTAAGCATGGGGATGCCCAAGGCACCCCAAGGTAAAATTCAAGGATGACCAAAAGCCTAAGCTTGGGGATGCCCCAGAAGGCATCCCCTCTTTCGTCTTCATCTATCGGTAACTTTACTTGAGGCTATATTTTTATTCACCACATGATATGTGTTTTGCTTGAAGCGTCTTGTATTATTTGAGTCTTTGATTTTTAGTTTACCACAATCATCCTTGCTGTACACACCTTTTGGGAGAGACACACATGAATCAGAATTTATTAGAATACTCTATGTGCTTCACTTATATCTTTTGAGCTAGATAATTTTGCTCTAGTGCTTCACTTATACCTTTTTAGAGCACGGTGGTGGTTTTATTTTATAGAAATTATTGATCTCCCATGCTTCATTTATATTATTTCAATAGTCTTTTAGAACAGCATGGTAATTTTCTTTGGCTATAAAATTAGTCCTAATATGATAGGCATCCAAGATGGGTATAATAAAAACTTTCATATAGAGTGCACTAAATATTATGAGAAGTTTGATACTTGATAGTTGTTTTGAGATATAAAGGTGGTAATATTAGAGTCGTGCTAGTTAGGTAATTGTGGATTTGAGAGATACTTGTGTTGGGGTTTGCAAGTCCCGTAGCATGCACGTATGGTAAACGTTGTGTGACAAATTTGAAGCATGAGGTGTTCTTTGATTGCTTTCCTTATGATTGGCGGCCGGGGACGAGCGATGGACTTCTCCTACCAAGCTATCCCTCTAGGAGCATGTTCATAGTGCTTGGTTTTGATGACTTGTAGATTTTTGCAATAAGTATGTGAGTTCTTTATGACTAATGTTGAGTCCATGGATTATACGCACTCTCACCTTTCCATCATTGCTAGCCTCTTTGGTACCGTGCATTGCCCTTTCTCACCTTGAGAGCAGATGCAAACTTCACCGGTGCATCCAAACCCCGTGATATGATACGCACTATCACACATAAGCCTCCTTATATCTTCCTCAAAACAGCCACCATACCTACCTATTATGGCATTTCCATAGCCATTCCGAGATATGTTGCCATGCAACTTTCCACCGTACCGTTTATTATGACACGCTCCATCATTGTCATATTGCTTTGCATGATCATGTAGTTGACATCATATTTGTGGCAAAGCCACCTTCATAATTCTTTCATACATGTCACTCTTGATTCATTGCACATTCCGGTATACCGCCGGAGGCATTCACATCGAGTCATATTTTTTTCTAAGTATCGAGTTGTAATTTTTGAGTTGTAAGTAAATAAAAGTGTGATGATTTTCATTATTTGAGCATTGTCCCATGTGAGGAAAGGATGATGGAGACTATGATTCCCCCACAATAGGGATGAGACTCCGGAAAAAATAAATAAATAAATAAATAAAAAGAGGCCATGAAAAAAAGAGATGGCCTAAATAAAAAAATGAGAGAAAAAGAGAGAAGGGACAATGCTACTATCCTTTTACCACACTTGTTCTTCAAAGTAGCACCATGATCTTCATGATAGAGAGTCTCTTATTTTGTCACTTTCATATACTAGTGGGAATTTTTCATTATAGAACTTGGCTTGTATATTCCAATGATGGGCTTCCTCAAAATGTACTAGGTCTTCATGAGCAAGCAAGTTGGATGCACACCCACTTAGTTTCTTTTGTTGAGCTTTCATATATTTATAGCTCTAGTGCATCTTTTGCATGGCAATCCCTACTCCTTGCATTGACATCAATTCATGGGCATCTCCATAGCCCATTGATTAGCCGCGTCAATGTGAGACTTTCTCCTTTTTTTGTCTTCTCACACAAAATCCATCATCATATTCTATTCCACCCATAGTGCTATGTCCATGGCTCGCGCCCATATATTGCGTGAAAGTTGAAAAGGTTTGAAAAGGCTAAGTATGAAACAGTTTCTTGCCTTGTCATCGGGGTTGTGCATGATAGGAGCATTTTGTGTGACGAAAATGAAGCATAAGCCAAACTATATGATTTTGTAGGGATAAGCTTTCTTTGGCTATTTATTTTGATAAGACATAATTGCTTGGTTAGCATGCTTAAATTATTATTATTATTATTATTATGTCAATATTAAAGTTTTGCCTATAAGCTTTTGGATCTAAACATTCATGCCACAATAAAGAGAATTACATTGAAAATTATGCTAGTTAGCATTCCTCATCAAAAATTCTGTTTTTATCATTTACCTACTCGAGGATGAGCAGGAACTAAGATTGGGGATGCTTGATACGTCTCCAATGTATCTATAATTTTTTATTGTTCCATGCTATTATATTATCTATTTTGGATGTTTAATGGGCTTTAATATGCTCTTTTATATTATTTTTTGGGACTAACCTATTAACCGAAGGCCTAGTGCAAATTGCTATTTTTTTTGCATATTTCGGTGTTTCGCGGAAAACGAATATCAAACGGAATCCAAACGGAATGAAACCTTCGCGAGGATCTTTCTTGGAACAAACGCAATCCAGGAGACTTGGAGTTGAAGTTAGAGACGCAACGAGGCGGACACGAGGTAGGAGGGCGCGCCTAGGGGGGTAGGCGCACCCCCCACCCTCGTGGGCCCCTCTTAGCTCCACCGACCTACTTCTTTCGCCTATATATACTCTTACACCCTGAAAACATCCAGGGGAGCCACGAAACCACTTTTCCACCGCCGCAACCTTCTATACCCGTGAGATCCCATCTTGGGGCCTTTTCCAGCGATCTGCCGGAGGGGGATTCGATCACGGAGGGCATCTACATCAACACCATAGCCTCTTCAATGATGTGTGAGTAGTTTACCAAAGATCTTCAGGTCCATAGTTATTAGCTAGATGGCTTCTTCTCTCTCTTTGGTTATCAATACAAAGTTATCCTCGATGTTCTTGGAGATCTATCCGATGTAATACTCTTTTGCAGTGTGTTTGCCGAGATCCGTTGAATTGTGGGTTTATGAACTTGATTATCTATGAATATTTGGTTCTTCTCTGAATTCTTATATGCATGATTTCATATCTTTGCCAGTCTCTTCGAATTATCGGTTTAGTTTGGCCTACTAGATTGATCTTTCTTGCAATGGCAGAAGTGCTTAGCTTTGGGTTCAATCTTGCGGTGCTTGATCCCAGTGATGGAAACGAACACGTATTGTATTGTTGCCATCGAGGATAAAAAGATGGGGTTTATATCATATTGCTTGAGTTTATCCCTCTACATCATGTCATCTTGCCTAATGCATTACTCCATTCTTATGAACTTAATACTCTAGATGCATGCTGGATAGCGGTCGATGTGTCGAGTAATAGTAGTAGATGCAGAATCGTTTCGGTCTACTTGAGACGGACGCGATGCCTATATTTATGATCGTTGCCTTAGATATCATCATAACTATGCGCTTTTCTATCAATTCCTCACCAGTAATTTGTTCACCCACTGTAATACATGTTATCTTGAGAGAAGACACTAGTGAAACCTATGCCCCCCGGGTCTACTTTATATCATATAAGTTTCCGATCTATAATTCTAGTTTACTATTTATTTTGCAATCTTTATTTTCCAATCTATACAACAAAAGTACAAAAAATATTTATCTTATTATCTTTATCAGATCTCACTTTTGCAAGTGGCCGTGAAGGGATTGACAACCCCTTTATCGCATTGGTTGCAAGGTTCTTGATTGTTTGTGCAGGTACTAGGTGACTCACGTGTTGTCTCCTACTGGATTGATACCTTGGTTCTCAAAAACTGAGGGAAATACTTATGCTACTTTGCTGCATCACCCTTTCCTCTTCAAGGGAAAACCAACGCATGCTCAAGAAGTAGCCTTGCTCCAGCTTGGCCTCCTCTCTAGAAGTAGCTCTGTCAGTACTTGTCTCCTTGCGAAGCAGTGCTTGAACATGAGGGTCCCGCACGATTGAACTTAGTACGAACGAAGTCTGCGGCGTGGAGTCCATGTTTTCTCGGCTGCCGTGTTCGGTCCCTTCTCCGCCACCATGTCCGGCCTCTTCCCCGCCTCCATGTCCAGCCCTTATTCGCCGCCATTATCGGTCATCTCCTTGTCTTGCCCCGTGACGTCATTGCCTGCCCCGCCGGCGTCCTCATCATCATCATCATCATCATCATCCTCATCTTCAATTATCCACCGAGTATAGCCATCCATGAAACCAGTCATGAGTAGGTGCGCCATCACACGACCATCATCATAGGGGTTGAGCCAAACTCCTCATTTGCATCTTCGACATCGACATAAAACACTACTAGGAAAAGGCTAATTAGTGGCGCACCTGTTTTGGCCATTAATGGCGCACTATAGGTGCGCCACTATCACCACGCCACTAGTAACAAATACTAATGGCGCACCTCTGGTGCGCCATTAGTATACCAGATAATAGTGGCGCACCACATAGTGCGTCATTACTATGTCCAACGGTGCGCCACATATCTGGTGCGCCATTACTAACAATTTTTAAAAAAAAAATCAGAAGAAAAAATTCAAAAAAAAATTCTTTTATTTTTCATTTTTTTCTTAATCTCGGGTCACTATGGCTTAATCTTGGGTCAATATGCTTAATATCAAGTCAAATCGTACTTTGCGGTCAAACTTCCCAAAAGATCACCCATCCTCACACTACTCCAGCCCGAGCACGCTTAACTTCGAAGTTCTATCCAACCCCAGCACCACCTCACTTAACAGGCACTTGTTGATATATCTATCATATCAATCATATTAAACCTTGTTGATGTCTAGGACTTTGTTCATGTTCATGAGTGTGATGAAATTTGGAAAATATATTTCAAACTTGCCGGTCATATTACATATCCTATTTTGAAAAAAAATTCCAAAAAAAATTGAAACCAATTTTTTTCTCTTACTAGTGGTGCACCTAGCAAATGGTGCGCCACTACTAAGTTTGATTTTTTTTCATTTTCCCCCCTCTAGATCTTAAAAGCCCCGTATCTTCCGTTCTGTTAGGTTTTTGGGGATTCTGAAAATCTTCAACAGGGTTCCCGAGTAGATGATTTTTCATATAAAAACTTTTTAATCCGAGTTCGTATGCAAAAGTTATGCCCATTTTACTAAATTCCAGAGAGATTTTGCAAATAAAGTCAAAATTCATATTCGTAAATTTTCCCAACTACTAGACCACATATCACATGGGAAACTTATTTTATTTTATTTTTTTGACATTTCCATCATTTTCTTTTATTTTTTTTAAAACTGAAAAGGCGGTCCACAGGGGGGTGCAAAGAGAGTTAGTAATGGCGCACCTTCACAAAGTGCGTCATTACTATGTGTATGAGTTGGTCAAACCTTGGTCAAAGTTAGTAATGGCGCACTTTGTGTAGGTGCGCCATTACTAAGTTTGACATAGTAATGGCGCACCTATGCAAAGTGCGCCATTACTATGTTTGACCAAGGTTTGACCCAGTCATACACATAGTAATGGCGCACCTTGTATAGGTGCGCCATTACTATGTCAACTAGTAATGGCGCACTATCCCCTGGTGCGCCACTGCTAACAAAATTTTTTTTTTTCAAAACTAGTAATGGCGCACCACACACCAAGTGCGCCATTAGTAATATGTCATTAATGGCGCACCTGTATCTGGTGCGCCACTGCTATAAAGCAGTGGCACACCATATACATGGTGCGCCATTAATGTCCATATTAGCTATAGCCCTTTTCCTAATAGTGAAATCTCTGTCAGGTTATTTTCTTTCATGTCCTGCACCGCCGACCGCAACCACCTATCCACCATCGTTCCACTGACCATCATGAACGCCTGGACAGTAATAATAAACAATTTGATTATAAAAATACATGCATGCATCAAAGTCATACAAATAGGACATATAGAGTTTGCTCGGAATTTGCCGAAATGGAAATAAATCGACATTTCGGCAAAACATAGGCAACTCGCATGCACAATTCGATGGCAACTCATGCCAGACACACAATTTCCATCATATCGCCTGATTATGTCATATCGCACAGATACACATATTTCCATTCTTGCAAAAGCACAAATTTTTAATCACCTATCTCGAGATCGAGCACGGCGATGATGATGTCGATCAGTATCGCCACACACACCTATGGAAGCTCTTCTTGACAAGGATAGATCTAGTTAGGGAGGTACCTAGGTGACTTCACTAAATGCTAGATCTACCTATCTAGTTTGGGAAGGAGATAAGTTCAACTAGTGGAGGGGGAAAGAAAAAGAGAAAGGAGATGCATTAATGGAGGTGGTGTAGTTAGCTAGGAGCAATAAAGAGAGAGAAAGATAGGTAGAAGAAGGAGAGTAATGGGTGGAGAAGTAGTGAGGAAGAAGCAAAGTGAGGGAGAAAGGAGGTGGGAGCTAGGGGAAAGTGAAGGAAGAGAGGATGGGGGGAAGGGGGAGGAAAAAGGTGGTGGCTGCGGTTTAGCAGTAGCGCTGGGTGTAAAATGCGCTGCTGCTAAAAATATAGCAGTAGCGTGCTTCTGGGAGCGGCGCTACTGCTAAGCGGGGCCCGCCATCTGGCCAGGTTCAAACTTAGCAGTAGCACCCTGCACAAAAAACGCGCTACTACTATTAGAGTAGCAGTATCTCGGTTATAGTGGGCGTGCTACTGCTAAACCTAGCTTGGCAGTAGCGCATCTTTATGACACGCTTTGCTGCTAATTAGCAGTAGCGCCCCTTCTTGTCCACCGTTACTTCTAAGGTTCTGTGTATGAGGTTCTCCCTGGTAGTAAAATGTCCATGCTAAAAAAGAAAGAGTATATGATGAATATGATAGGTAGCATTCCACAACAAAAATTCTGTTTTGAATTGCTACTTTATCATGATGAGTTTTATGATAAAGAGTTGTTGTTATGATGCTAGGGAAAGTGATCAAAATTATCATTGATCAACTTATGCACTAAGCTAGCATTCACACTTCATAAATTATTTCTTTCATCATTTACCTACTCAAGGACGAGTAGGAATTACGGTTGGGAATGCTGATACGTCTCCAATGTATCTATAATTTATGAAGTATTCATGCGATGTTTACAATAATTCTACATGGTTTTGGTATGATTTGAACTGTACTAACCCGAACTGGCGTTATTTTCAGCAGAACAACCGTGGTGTTGTTTATTGAGCAGAAATAAAAGTTCTCCAAATGCAATGAAACTTTGTGACGATTTTTTTGGAACAAAAGAGGCACTAGAAGCTTCGTGGGAGGGCCAGAAGGTGAAGGAGGTGGCCACCATCCACCAGGGAGTGTCAGGGGCCTGGCTTGTGTGCTGGTGGGTGGTGGGCCCCTCGAAGCCCATCTTCACGTGAAACCAACGCCAACAAATACTATAAATACAGAAACCCCCAGAAATAACCCTAGATCAGAAGTTCCGCCGCCGCAAGCCTCTGTAGCCATGAAAAACCAATCTAGACCCTGTTCTGGCACCTTGCCGGAGGGGAAAATCATCACCGGTGGCCATCTTCCTCATCCCGGCGGCCACCATGATG
The DNA here is from genome assembly GCF_056163025.1 of Triticum urartu. Taxonomy (NCBI): domain Eukaryota; kingdom Viridiplantae; phylum Streptophyta; class Magnoliopsida; order Poales; family Poaceae; genus Triticum; species Triticum urartu. The sequence continues at coordinate 707,578,151 of NC_141879.1, read as the reverse complement.
AGGAGGGAGTAGTCCACCCTCCGGGCTGAGGGTTTGTACCAGTAGCTATGTGTTTAATCTCTCTCTCTCTCTCTCGTGTTCTTGATTTGGCACGATCTTGATGTATCGCCAGCTTTCTTAATATAGTTGGATCATATGGTGTTTCTCCCTCTCTATCTTGTTGTGATATTTGAGTTTTCCCTTTGAGATTTCATTATTATCGATTAATTATTTTCATGGATTTGAGAGCACTTGATGTATGTCTTGCTATGAATACCCGTGGTGACAATGGGGTATGATATTGATTCACTTGATATATGTTTTGGCACTCAACTCGCGGATTCCTGAGGTGACATTGCGGTAATCTATGCATAGGGTTTAATGCGCGTTTTTGTCCTTGTTTCTCTGGTAGAAATATTGGGGGCACTCTTTGGGGTTCTTTGTGTTAGATTGAGTATTATGAATCTGGAATTGTTTGATGCATATCGTATAATCAACTCACGGATACTCGAGTGACATTGGAGTATCTAGGTGACATTAGGGTTGGCTGATGTGTATCGTATGCTGTTATTTTAGTACGAACTCTTAGATAGATCGATCGAAAAGGATAACTTGGTGTTATTTTAGTATGAACTCTTGGATAGATCGATCGGAAAGGATAACTTTGACGTGGTTTCATACCCTACAAACAATTTCGTCTTATGTTCTCCGCTAGATAAGAAGTTTGGAGTGATTCTTCATCGCACATTGAAGGATGGTTAGCATTGTTGAGAGATTGCACTAGCGAAAGTACGGACTCGAGGCCTCATTTTTAAGCATTGCAATACCGTTTGTGCTCTGTTTTACCAATAGCTACCTTACACTTTTTTATTGTTCCTATTACAAAAATCTATATCTACTATCATTACTACACTTGTATCACCATCTCTTCGCCGAACTAGTTCACTTGTACAATTTACCATTGTATTTGGTGTGTTGGGGACACAGGAGACTCTTTGTTATTTGGTTGTAGGGTTGTTTGAGAGAGACCATCTTCATCCTATGCCTCCCACAGATTGATAAACCTTAGGTCATCCACTTGAGGGAAATTTGCTACTGTCCTACAAAACTCTGTGCTTGGAGGCCCAACACGAGTCTGCAAGAACAAGTTTTGTGTAGTTGACATCACCTTCACACATGCTAGGTTCCATGATCCAATAAGAGGTGCCTTTTGTCGAGGAATTCATACCTTGACAAACAAGGTTGTGGATATCTCCAGAACTCAATTGGAGGCTACCATCAACACCACAATGACTGAGCTTTTAGGTGACCTCTTCCATCTAAGGTGACCAAACACCCAAGATTAACAAGGTCCACTAAGGAAAACAAAGAGGAATCAAATTACCTTCGGTCGAGTGGTAGATCTAGGTCTTCTCTCCCAAATCCTAGAAGATCAAGGAGTTTGGGTCGCTAGGGAGACAGATCTAGGCGAAATAAGCTTTGGGCAATAATGGAGGAGAGAGAGAGGCAAGATTAGTTAGGCCAGAATGGGTAACAAGAGCCCTATTTATATGACCCACACAATTCTAACCGTTTCCATTGGATGTTCTAGGGAGGTACTACCGCTGAGCAGCAGTACTACCGCAGCCCCATATCGAGTTGCACTATAAGTGCCTAAGCGATACTACTACCATGGACACCAATAGTACCAATTAATTATATTAATCGGCACTACCGTGGTAGTGCCGTTCAAGTACCATATCAATGCAATATATTGGACGGACCCCCTGCGGTAATAGCCCAAAAATTTGTCTCACAGTTCCGCTTTAACCGGGAGCGACACTACTTATCAATGGGGCGGTACTACCGGCTTGGAGATACTAGCGGTAGTACTGCTCCTCTAAAGGAGCAGTTCTACCGCTACCTACCCTGGTACTATCGGGTAGGAAAAAACAGGGGATCGAGAAATATTATGATGAACCACTCAAAAGTTGGGAAGGCTATGTGGGTGCAATGTGTTTTCTGCTCATGGTTGATTCCAGCCATACCTTCTGAAGTGGAACCCCTCTTAATAGTATGGATTTCCTATGACTCAAGAAAAATGAAAACGTCGGAACACTTTCTTTGTTCTTTTTGTGTTATAGGGTAACCTAACCATCCCGCGCTAGTTTTCAATGTACATTTATAGCTCAAGCACATGATTAGACCGCAAATTGGGTTGTCATCTACACTAAAATCACTTTGGGGGGGGGGGGGGGGGGATGCCCTTTCAAATGGTCACATGCTCATCAAAGGATATTAAAGTTGGTGGTTGTGCATAATCATGATACAACTATCAAAACTAACATTGCACACAACCATTCATAGCAGAACCCAATTTACAACCGCATGCACCTATTCGTCACTAATGAGGCCAACAACATACGATTTGATACAGCTTGGGATGAGGGATATGGATATGACTTTAACTATATTACCATGGAAGATATGGACATAACCAAACGTACCATTAACTAATGTCATTTCATATTCTCTCTACACATCACATCCCATGTGAGCTGATATGGACATATATCTAACTTGATTTAGCTAGTAGTTGTGTCCCTTCAGTCAAGTCTACGTAAATATTTTGTCAGCATTCATGACCATTGTTTAGTCATCTTGTCAGTATATATATGATTAGGGAATCTTCAGAAAGGCCAAAATCACTCATATTAAAAATGATCTTTGTTTACAATTATGTGACACTGGGGATGCAAAATTGGAACCGTCAAGGTACCCTCCTTCGTTCAACCAAATGAACTGAAATTTCAAAAGCGATGTGAATTCCAAAATTTTAGTTCATTTGGTTGAAGTAATTAAGGAGGACCGAAGGGTATTCCAAATTTTCATCGCATACGACTATTCGTGACGATGAGGGCTACTCGGTTTGATGCCATGTGTGGAAGTGATGGACATGTCACACAGTGTAAACCATATAACCATACAAAAAAATTAACATAACCAAAAAACTTTACCAAATAATGGTACGTCATATTTTCTCAATGCATCACATCCCTTGTGAGCATATTTAGATATATATCCGACTTAGTTTAGCATGTAATGGCGTACCTTGGGTCAAGTCAACAAACATAACTTTTCGCCGCTAATGGCTATGGTTTATTCATGTCATAATCATATACTAATTTAGAAAACCAAGTCTAATGGTTATAGGCTAATTGAAGGCAAGTGGAATTAGTGGTTGTTTACAATTATGACACGGTGCGATGGATATGGCATATGATTTAAATTACATAACCATAGCACATACAGACATCACCAAAAAAATGTTCTACCAAATAATGTCATTTCATATTCTCTGAATGCATCACATCCACGTGAGCAGATATCGATATATATCAAACTTGGTTAAGCCTAAACTATTGTCCCTTGAGTGAAGTTTATGAAAATATTTTGCCGCCATTCATGACCATGGTTTAGTCATGTCATCAACATATATTAAATTAAGGAATCGGTGTTGAATGGTGAGAATTGGATAACTGAAGCATATTAAAATTGGTGCTTATTTAAGGACACACTACTACATGAATCCACACTGCACATTGGCAAAATATTGTATTGGACACATACTTACAACCACATGCAGTTGTCGTAACCATGAGACCTACATTGAACATGGTTTGATGCCGTGTGGGATGTGATGGACATGGAACATGATTTTAACTATATAACCATATGCGATCTGAAATTTCTTAATTAAAAAACATGCTGGCACTATCTCTTGCAGCTGTCTTTACGTTGTGAGGTTGTCCACCATTGTTGTGATCACCATGGGTGCTGACATAGTCTCCTGGCTGCATGATGTCATCATCAAAGTATAGCTAAGATTGTAGTCATTGTTGTCTCTAGCTACACTTGCGGTGTGTCCTCATACTCCACAATACATCGTAACACCACCCTCTATGAGGCAATGTCGGGACGGACCTAGGCCATTGCCACCCCATCATTGTTGAAGTTAAAACGAAGATGGCACCACCTCCCTACTCCGCTAAAACCGATACGACCCAATGATCTCGAGGTTTCCAAAAGTCTACCGCACTTGTTCTCGTATATCGTGAGACGACGATGAAGACCATCAAGTCGGCTGTGACAAAGGCCAGTGGTGTCCTTATGGAATAGTAATGGGTGACGGCGTTAGAGATGTGGTTAGGACATGTATGTGCAGTCAGGATTGAAGAAGATGCCGATGTTTATTAGTACTGAATGAGATAGGGCTGGCAGTAGGGTAGGAGGCGACGGGGCCCAAGTGTGATATAAGATTGGCTGTAGGGTTATTAATGGCCTACTCTTTAGTCCACAATATGTGTCAGTGCGGTGAGGAGGTATGTACTAGATCTAGGTGAGAGTGGAGTGTGTTGTTAGGGGAGAAAAGGAACGAGGAGTTAGAACGGCTACGACGTTGGGTAGGGTTTTGATCATGTGGGCAGCTACCCAATTTTGTACTTCATTTTGATGAGCCTCACATCATACACATGCATATTTTCTCAAACATGGCACAGACGTGTGTGTTTGGCTCTCATGTGCTAGGGTGTCAATGGGTAACTATATGGTACTCTGTAATCATATTTAATTTAATCAAACAAAATAAAATTTGTGTTAACACTACTATAGAACTGGTTACTAGTGGCGGTTCTAAAAAGTCTACTGATACGTCTAAAACATATCTATAATTTTTGCTTGATTCATGCCATATTTATATCATAATTGCATCACTTTGGCATCAATTATTATCAATTTTACCGGACTAACCTATCAATCCAGCATGTAGTGCTAGTTGTAGTTTTTTCTTTGCTGTTTTGAGACTTTTTAGAAAATCCCCACTTTTGGGGACCAAAGAAGTCAGAAAAAACATCCGCAGAGTTTCAGACCAGCATGAATCCAGCCAGCACCAGAAGCATCCCCCCTGGCCAGGAAGTTGCTGAGACTCTCGACGAAGAGGCTAGCATGGTGGCACCAACAATTCACTCCGCCGCCTCCTGGTGTTCTTACCTTTATATATATTCACCCAAAAATCTCTGTAACATTTATCAAGGATTTTTTTTTGGCCACCTCCACCTCATGTTTCACGACAATTGTGGTTAATTTGGTGTAAACCCTAGCGGTGATGTTAACCATTGCGATGAAATATTTATTTATGTTAGATTTATGGATGCCTCTATGCTTGATTTATAGACGCGTATTTCTTTCCTTTTGCATGTCTAATCTTGGCCATTTTAGATTAGTAATCAATAGAAGGAGGGGTGTGCATTAGTTTGGTTCAATCTTGCAAATAAACTATCAGTGGCACAAAGTGTAAAAGGGCTTGTATTATATTGTTGTCCCTAATTATAAATGTTTGTATGGGGACTAAAATGAGTTAGGAAAAACACAATATGTCATCATGCTTAAGGCAATTATCTGTGTTTACACCTAATGTTTGGATGTTGCAGAGAGTATGTCCACCTACAAGAAGATTATTATCTATAGATGCAGGGAAGATATTTTCTATAGAATTATGGACATACTGCCTATATGTTATCTGCACATCTCATATGTCTGTCATGAGCATGAAATATTTAATGTGCAATTTTTCCCATGACTATGTTACTTACAACACTTTTATGTACTGAAGAGTCACGCTTGGTGAACGTATGACCCCCTAGTCTATTTTTTAGCATGAGAATCACCTTTCTACAACTTTAATAAACAATACTATTTTTAGTATTGTTTTATTTAGAGAATATAAAAATATTATCTACCACATTATCTTTTAATTATTATCTACAGCTAGCAAGACTAGCAATGTTGACACCCTACTTAGCACTGTTAGGGACACAAGTGAAGTTCTATTTGTGTTGTGAAAATTTACCCCTGTTACAGGACACGGTTACCTCAATGGATTGATAACTTGGTTTCTCGTCGAGAGAAGAAGTATCGCTTGGTACACACCCCTACACTAGGGAGCTAGTTATCACCGTTAAGACCTAGAACCAGTATTGTTAGGGTTTTATGGATAGATTTATGGTCCCCTTTTTTTCTATATTTTTGGTATACAATTTGAAGTTGTATGTAATTTTTTTTGCACTTTTACTTGTCATTTTATATACGTAGTGCATTAAATTAATTTTACGTATTTAATGGAGATAAATAATGTATTATTTGAAAAAATGGAAGTGAAGTATTACAAATATGAAACTTGACATGGTATAATGTATGATCCTCTAGAGGGTGTGGTAAAAATTTAACAGAATTACAAAAATGTTGTGGTGTCCTGCGCTTACAAGTGAATCATGTTTGCGGAAGGATCAGAGTTTCAAAGGGAAAGTGTGAGGTCTGAAGAGGAACTCAGTTTTTCATCATTTCTCCTCAAAATATTTTCTATTTTCTAAGAAACACCACTATAAGTCACGTGTAAATCATTTGGGACTTTTCAGGTAAATTTTCTATTTTTAAGGCATTAATTGTTTTGGGTATTTAATGGATATTATTCTGAACTATATGTACATTAATAAATGCACAAAATTTTGTAAATAATTATATTAAGTTGTTGAGTGAATATTTAGATCAGATGTGAGGATCGTTTCGAAAACTCAAAAAAAATTGAAAAAACAAAAAATAACTTGAAAGTAAATGGGTTTTGAATTTTAGAAAAACGTAAATGAAGTCTAAAAATGCAAAACTTGGCATGGTGTAATGGTATGACCTCTAAAGTCTGTGCTTAAAATTTCAGAGAGTTACTTGCGCACACTTTATTGTTTTTTCTTTGTAGTTATTTGCTAGATGTTATTTTTAAAGAAAAACATAAAATATAAATGTGGTCAACAAAATATAAAACTTATTCTATTGGACATAAATATTTATTAAATAACTAAATAGTAATAAATTAATTTTGACTTTTAGGTCAAATGCTATTGACTTTTAATTATGCAGACTAGTGACATGCTATAAATTGAGCCCATCACTCACGGGCATGTATAGTTACTCACCACTGGTAACTTAAGCACTAGTGGTGTGCGCGATTTTGTGGCGACTACGTGTAATTTTGGCCCAGGGCTAATCGGGACCGATGTTACCAGCGTTGGATGTATGGTGATGCCCGCCAATGATAGGTTGCGAGATTACTGATGGCGGGGGCAAAAGCATGTACGCTACTAGTAAGCGGTCGTTGGTTCTTAGGAATATGTGCATGAAGACTTCCTAATTGTTATCGACATGGTCAACCCAGCTCCCATAGAGAAGCTACAATAGCGGCATATCGGCGACTCGTTCTGACAACAGTAGTAGTCGTTTGGTGGTCTTGAAATGTTGATATAATTTTTATTATGTTTGAAATACTTTATGCTTCCATGAACTTTTATAATAGATGTGATTCTTTAGGGGGGAAAGCAGTTTTACAGTAGTGAAAGCGATGTGATTTTGAAACTTTAGTTAATTGCGCCTGCCGGTCGTAATTTTGGCCCATGACAGTGACCCGATGTCATCTGTGGCGGCCGCTGCTGGTATCTAAATTGGAGTGATGAGAACGACTTTGCACCCGGCACTCCAGTGGTAACTGGCCAGATTGACACGTGCAAATGTGTGGCCGTGGCTCATAAACTTTCACCTATAAGGGCATCTCGGACGAACAATTCATAGATTTCCTTCAGAATCTGTTCGTGGATAGGGGGACCAATTCATGGAGGCAGATATGGAAGGCCGCCATCTAATCGTAGTCGCATACATTTTAACCCGCATTTAAACAAACCAGATAAAATTCATGCAAACCGATTGATATTCATCAAAGTTTTGATAGAAAATAGCAAAAATCATTCATACATAGCATGCAAATTAAATCTAGTACAACAATGTCTCAAATCGACTAGATTCTGGATGTCTGACAAGTTTTTCATCAACAGATCATGTCGTTCCACACATACTGCCCCTTCAGCTTCATCCAACAGTGTGTGCACGTAAATGGCCATCCCTCTGTCTTGTGGTCAACCAAGGAGCACGTGCGGGCCACATATAATGTGTAAACCAACATTAAGTGAATGAACCAATCAACAAACTGAGGAAGAGGAAGCAAAACTTATGACGACCTTGCCTCAAGCCGCGTCCAATGGCCACCTTGCCTCAAGCTGACGAACCTCGTCGCAAAACTTGGTAACGCTGGTCTGAATAGTGTGCCAGAGATACGACAACGACCTCATGTTGCGTTGTTGAATGATGTACATGTCGTAGGGCGCGATGTGTTTTCGTGCGTGAAACGTTTCATACACTTGCTGCCAGAAGGCCTCGCCTCTGCTCCCACCTACGAAATCCAGGATACGGCCAACCACGCATCGCACAACAATTCATCCTCCATGGCCGAGTAGCTCACCTCCTTCGTACCCTGAAAAACGACATAACATTTGAAAATAAGCTCAATGTCATTTGATTGAAAACCTGTCGGGCATGGTGTCCGCCATGGAGGTCGTCGACGAGGGAGGGGGCAGAGTGTATGTATGTACAAATGGCTCTAGGGTGGACATCTCTGTCGTTAAGGCGAGCGGGCGCGTCGGTACGGATTGCGGATATTCGGCAATGCCTTTGTGGCGGCCGAAGACGTACAATAGCGGCGGCGGAGGTGGGGGGTGCGGATGCAAAGCGAAGAGGGAAGGGACGGAGTGGAAAGAAATGCGACCGCGAAGGGGGGATTGGGTGGGCCGGCGGTGTCAGAGTCCTACGTGTTTGTTGTCCGGACTCATGCAACCCCCCCCCCCCCCCCCCTCTCACTTTGTCTCCAATTTGCGGTAGAAAACGCGTCTGGACCGCCCCGCAGATTGATACATGACCGCGTTGAATGACTTCCATGATCTGGACAGCGCGGTCCGGACCGATGCAGACAGTTTGCGGGTGCCGTAAGCAGTTATGCAGTAGTGAAAGTGGTTTGATTTTGAAATTTCAGCCATTTCTTTTGTGCTGAAAATTTCAGTTCATTTGACAGAACTAAAGAGGGTTGGAGGGTTAGAGGATACTAAGGACCATCAAGTTGAATCCACATCTTGTGCTGATCACATCACACGTAATTCGGAGCAACCCCTATGCGATGAGGTCTTAAAGAGCAGTTCTGCAGTTGTGACAAGTCACACAACTAGCCAACAAACATGGAACATCCATCCATTGAGATAAAGCAAAGAAACTTGGGGCCAACCTACCTATGCTCTGGCGCCCGAACAAATATAGATATCGATCTGCTGGCTTAATCAGTGTGAGCGAGCAGGGCATCTCACGCGGCCGCAGGACCTTCAAGGAGGTTAGGTTCTTCCATCTTCGCTCTCATCTTCTAGTTGATTTTACGCAGATCCTACGACTTCCATTCCGCCATGGAAAGGCTATATAATTTCATTTTAAGAATTCGTACCCCCTAGCCAGATCTGGCCGGGACTTCCGCAGAATATCATAAGTACCGTACGTGATTGTTTTTGAAAGGATTCGGCCAAATTCAAATTGTGCCACTGACTCGATATAATTCAGCCGAGTTTGGAAAATCTTTGAAATTCGCCCACAACAGTGCATACACGAGGCTACGAGCCACCCCTCTATTATCAGCTTCCAACACACAAAGAACCTCACCTGTAGAATTGAACCTTGAGCGCCTCTCACCCTGCTCTGCTGCCATGCCATCGACGCCAGCGGTCTGTACCATTTTCGTTGCCAGTCCAGGTGCCACCTTCTACCTCATCCCACCTCATACCTGGCACCCGCTGTCGGACTCCACTGATGCTTGTGGCTAACCCAGGTTGAGCCGGAAATTTTCAAATCTGGCAGAAAACATGTTTCCGATCAGATAGTTATATACAACCGTATATACCCTACGTGCTCTCTGTACAACGAGGCTGATGATGTTTTTTTCATATGCAGAAAAGGGTGCGCCGGCCTAGTTATATATAGCACGTATATCGTCGCTGGACCATGGCACAACGGATAGAATTATATGATTTGAAAATAATCACCAACCAATTTTCGGACGCCCAAAAAATTGGAAGTGGTGGCTATGCAGAAGTTTACAAGGTACCAATGATCAACTTGGTATTTTGTTACCCGCAATAAAAAAAACTTGGTATTTAGTTTAGTCATGAAAAACAAGATAGTATGTCTGTTCCGTTCTATAAGGTGTATTAACTTTTTCAAAAGTTAAACATTCTATCGTTAAGGAAGTTCTAAATAATAATAATATACTGTACCTTATAACATAGAGTGGAGGGAGGAGTATTATTAATTAGTTTTCTCAAACGCAAACAGGCAGTCTACAAGAATGAAGAGATAGCAGTGAAGTTGCTTAATTCGGCCATAGGAATCAACAATGACCAATTTATGAACGAACTCAGTAACCATATGAACGTCAAACATTCAAACATTGTACGACTAGTTGGTTATTGCAACGAAATCACCAGCCAATATGTTGAGCAGAAGGATGGCCCTGTTTTTGGTAAACACATATACAAAGTGCTCTGCTTTGAATATATGCACGGTAGAAGCCTAGACAGATGTCTTTGTGGTAAACTTCAATCCAGTTCTCTTCTTTTCCCTGGTAATTTATAAAATAATATTATTTAATTCCATGTTACACAGTAATTGTCCAATGCTCTTTGCAGAAAAATCCCTGGGAGATGTTTGGCACACGCATTACCAAATAATAAAAGGGACTTGTAAAGGTTTATGTTATCTTCACCATGGGTGCGAACGTGCGATCCTCCACCTGGATCTAAAGCCTGCCAACATATTACTTGACAAGCTCAAGAATCCAAAAATTGCAGACTTCGGATTGTCAAGGATTTACACTGGAAGCCGTACCCATGTCAAAGTCGCTGGTACAGTCTCAGGGACAATGTGAGCACAGTGGAATGCTTCATTAAATTTGAGATGATTTTTTTTCTCATGTAAGCAAACAGATGGTGACGATGATTGCGCCCTTAATTTTTTCTTCCGATTTCATGCAGGAACTACATGGCGCCTGAACTAAGAAATGAGGGTGTGGTGTCATACAAGGCTGATGTCTTCAGTTTAGGTGTTACAATTATAAATGTAATTGGAGGATCTGGCGGTTTACAACATTATCACGAACATGGCCCCAAGAAATTTGTTGAATATGTACGAATAACCTTTTTTTTAAAGCTTACACATCGACCTGGTATTATGATCATATATATAATAATTATCCATCGGATGATGCTACTGATAAATTTTTTGTGTATTGACATTGCAGGTATGTACATATTGGAGGGAGAGGGATAATACAGCAGATTTATATCAAGTAGAGACATGCACCAAAATTGCAATATGCTGTGTGCATACTGACAGACACCAGAGGCCCACAATGAAGGAGATTATGGTGAACTTGAATGATATGGAAACTCAGGTTTTGGGCAAGGTACCATTGCGAACATCTACATATTTGTTTCTAAAACATGATTATAGTATTTGTATGACCCTGAAAGGTAACAGAATTACTTGAAGCGTGACAGCGTCGTGTAATCTTTATTGTGTTTGTTCTTACCGAAAGCATTAGCCTCCAAATGGATAATGTTATCTATAGGTTGTAGGTGTTAGAAAATTTATAATGAGCAATTATCTTTCATTTCAAAATAATAAGCAGTTATGACAATAGCCCGAGACCCACTATGATGGACAGCGGTTGGAACTCATACTCAACTGATGTTGATGCACGTTGGCTCATAAAACTTCCTACACTTGTGACCATGGTGGGAACGTGCTTCCAAAATGCTACTCTGTTTCATGTCCCAACTATGTCCTAGGAGATTCAAGAGGAGACGAAACCTAGTTTAAGTAATTTTTATATGTGCTCTAGTCCAAATATTTTATCAGCTTATTAATTAGGTTCTTCCAATGTCTTGTATTGTTGTGTATATTCCAGGGTCTCCATACCCTCACGGTGAATTCCTCCCACCATGTTTCACTTAAGCTCTCCGGTGACAGTTCAGGTATATAGAGGCATCCAGTGCAATTAAGTCGGGAGTCAACATCAAGAATATGCATGAATTAATTAATTGTCTATACTGGTTTGCAGGAAGGGAGCCACTGGACGTTGTGATTGTGTATGCCTTTGATTGTACTGAATCGACCCCGGCCTGGTACACAGTGGATAATGGGATCTTTTGGATGGTGCAAGAAAAGCTGACCCACTTCCCCTATAGTTGCATGGGTTATATCTACGTCATGTCAACTGCTAACACATACACGTCAGACATGAAAGTAGTTGACCCGGCGGAGACAAAGGTAATTGGCTACACAGGATTCGCTAGGCGCAGGACCACCTGCACTAAGAACATGGCATCGGGCCTTGCAGAGGCACATAATATGATCAGCAGCCGTGGGCACCACAATGGCATCATCTTGTTCTTCTCTGATGGGTTGAAGAACGAGGGTGACTTCTTTGATGGAACAAACAACTTCATCTCAAAAGTGCCCGTCCACACATTTACCCTTGCCGGGGACACGTACAACCATGTATGTATCGAATTAGAGATTATCCGTCTAAATAAGATCGGCTCAGTAAGTAATTTATTCCTATGCTAGGTTCTCCAATCCATTGCGGCAAATTCTCCGGGAGGGAAGTTTCACACCAGCCCTGTTCCAGAAAGGCCAAATCTGTCAACACCCTTCTCGAAGCTACTAGATAGCCTCCTTGGAGGCACCCCGGAGGATGTTGAGAGACCTCTGAGTTTCATTTCAGGTATATATACATAAGAACATCTAATCCGGTCCGAATTTTTAATCATCACGAACATGCATAGTACGATGCGTCGATAACCAATTGTCCATACTGGTTTGCAGGAAGGGATCCACTAGATGTGGTGATTGTGTATGCCTTTGACTGCACTAACTCGACCCCAGCCTGGTACACGGTGGATAGTGGGGTCTTTTGGTTGGTGCAAGAGAAGCTCACCCACTATGTTGACAGTTGCATGGGTTACATGTACGTCATGTCAACCCCCAACACATACACATCGGACATGAAAGTAGTTGACTCAGCCGAGACAAAGGAAACTGGCTACACTGGATCCACCAGGCGCAGGATGACGTGCACTAAAAACATGGCATCAGGCCTTGTTGAGGCACATAAAATGGTCAGCAACCGCGGTTACCGCAACGGCATCATCTTGTTCTTCTCTGATGGACTGATAAACAAGGGTGACTTCTTTGATGGAACGGAGAAATTCGTCTCTACAGTGCCTGTCCACACATTTACTGTTGGTGGGGACGCATATAACCAGGTATGTATGAAGTCAGAGCTACTCCAGCCAAAATCCTTGCTTACTAACTAATTCAGTGTATCCATATCTCGTGTGTATATGCTAGGGTCTCCAAGCCATTGCAAAAAATTCTCCAGGTGGAACTTTCACCCGCCTTCCAGTTCCCGAAAGACCGCATCTGTCGGCGCCCTTTTCAAAACTACTGGACAGCCTCCTCGGCGGCACCATGGACTGAAATGGTCAATAGTATGGGCTATTTTCCCAAGTTATCGGCAGCACATGCACTCCATTTCGAACGCCTTTGTTCATTTCATATGTCAAGAACTGCCATATACTCTGTAGTATCTAATAAGCGAATGCCACTGTGCTATGTGTGCATAAATTGCAAGGATGCTCTGCATCTTCTATTTTTGTTGTAACCCGAATTTGATTAAGCTCAATGTGAATGGTGATATCTCAGTTGGAATATGTTCTTAAACCGAAAGGAGGGTGGTGCCAGAGTCGCAGCTCCGGCGGCAAGATCTCCACAGATCGTCCCCGTGAGGTTTGTCTGGTTGTTTCCCCACCTTTCCTCATCTTTCATTCGTAAATGGCGTTCTTGATTTTATCCCTTCCTGTGCCACTATTTTTCCTGTTGTTTTCACAGCCCACCATTTTTCCTGTTTTTTGTGCTTGTGTTTCTGTTTGACTGGAATAAGATACTGATTGAAAAGGCTATTGAGGCGTCATTATGGGCATGTACAATGGTTCATAAGATAGTCTTATCTTAAGTCTTGCTTGTTATTTAGAGATGACAAAAAAATGTCTACAATGGGTAATCTCTTAGCCTTATCTTCAATAACTAACTATTCGTACAAACGTGGTGAAATATATTGTCCTAAGAGATCATCTCTTGTCTTCTCTCTTTTCTTATGAGTTCTCTCTCCTCCACCTCATCATTTATCCTATGTGGCACTTCTAAGATAGCACCATTGTACATGCCCTAAGAGTTTTCAATTTATTCCAACCTGGTTGAACTTTTGCATTCTGCTTACCATCTGCCTAGGCACCCATACAGGAGCAATAGGCAGCTTTCACAGGTCTGCAATCTATTCTGGTTTTGATCTTGGCTAGGCACCGCGGTAGAGGAGCAATAGCAAAAAATTTAGTCCAGTTACATTCTGCATTAGTGTTTGATAAGGGCAGGGTCGGTTGGCACTTGTCAGTTCTGTTACAACGGTTTTGCCATTTCTCAGATTTTACTTACTCAATAACCCTAATTTAGGAAATAGCATGACTTGTACACTCATCAATAAACCTTTAAAAATGCATCAGCTAGCATTACTACAAGTCTTGGTTGTTTATTGGAACCGTTAACAGACACATCCAAGGTGGCGCTAACTGAAGCTAGACATATATAGCTGGCAAGGAAGAACCAGAAGGCTGCATGCAGAGCCCGGGGGTGCTAATCCTCTTTTGGGAGAGAAAAAATGAAACTACCAAAGTGAAGCACCGTGGATTCTCATAAGGAAATGTGATCACATCTATCATAAGTCCAGGCTACCAATTAGGCCTACGAAACATTCCTGCTGCTACTCTGACTAGCAGAAAAAAATTGCACTTCACAGTAGCAGATATGATGCCTCCCCGTGCTCTCTGCTTCAGCTCATGGTCTAAACTATTATTACAACGAGAAAGCTAAAATCCATACGGCAGGAATTCTGCAAAGTACGCCGTCATTGCTGCACGATCGGCATCTTGCGGCCCACCACAGTTTTCTTTTTTCTGATGTATGCACGCTCGATTCGCTCCAGATCCAATTTTTTTTCCTCCATCAGAATAGTAGGCCTTCCTCCCGATCCACCTTTTCCGCCTCTGAACGATCTCCTCTGATTTTAATCCATTTTTTTCGCTCGAGATTTTTGCATGTAACACCGGGTAGTTTGTTTTTTGACGCAAACAAAGTGTGAACAGCAGCATTCGAAACTTGCACCCGTTTTGAGCCAACTCAACTAAACAACCACCTCACCCACGTTCCCTTTTCTTGAAGGAATGAAAGTCAATAGGGTATTTAACCCGTCTCCTATACCACGTTTGCATAAAAACAAGGTAATTTAGTGACCGGTTTTTCCCACACTTAAGTAGATATTTTACCAACTCATCTTCAGGTTTTTTTTTCTACCGCAAGAGTTGGTGACACCATGTTAACTTTTGGAGAGGCAGGAGGGGGAGCCCCCCCCCCCCCCCCCCACCCCCCACCCCCTGGTAAGTTTTCTGTAGATAGCATGATTCAGACATCGCAGACCTGATAATGTAACTGTACCAACCGGGGGAGGGAAGGGGTGAAATATCCCTCCGATAACTTTTGTTGTGTGAATAACATGGTAACTCACATTTCGCAGACCTAATTACTTATGTACCCCGGTCCTGAAAACTTTGTCGATGAGGGTGGGGGTTGAAACATACGACGGTAACTTCTATTCAAATAACATGATAACTCATACATGCAGACCTAATAACTTATGTACCTCGGTCCTGATAACTTTGTCGGCGGGGGTGGGGGTGGGGGAGTCGTTGAGACATACCACGGTAACTTCTATGCAAATAACATGATGACTAACACATTGCAGACATGATAACCCAACATGGAAAAGTTGTTTGAAAACATATTTCCGGTAACTTCTATGTAAATATCATGGTAATATACCAAATCTAAGATGATAAACTATGTACAAACACCGCGGTAACCTTTGACCCGGGGAAAAAGCTATTGTAAACATATGTCTGACCACTTTTGTCTAGACAGTATGAAAATTTCGAAACAACATAGACGGTAACCTATGTACAAACACCACGATAACTTTTGACTTGAGAAAAAAGTTGATAAACAACATACCTGATAACTTATGTGTACATTGCATGGTAATGTACGCATCGCAGACTTGATAACTTATATATAAACATCACGATAACTTTCACATGGGAAGGGGGGGGGGAGTTGTTGAAAACATCTTCCCCTCCTCCCGATAACCTATGTGCAAATGGCATGATAATTTACGCACACCAAAGATGATAAAATATGTAAAAACAACATTGTAACTTTAGACCCAAGAGAATTTTTTTATTAAAAACATACCCCACCCACCCCACCTCACCCTAACAACCCCGTGTAAGTAGCATGATAATTCACACACATCAGAGCTGATAACCTATATTACACATGTATGCATGCATTAGAGGAGAAAAAATTGATATCATCCTAGGTTCTCCAATATTTTCAAAACTTCGAAATGTTTTATAGTTCAAACAATCGGTCCGATCGAAACATCATTTTCACATAAAAAATCCACCGCGGCGAGACCTACGAAACCGGATCTCATGTTGATATGTTCTGACATTTTTTTACGTGCAAAGAATGTTGGAGGAATCATGTTTAAGCTTTGACACTTTCTATGTAATCAACATGATAACTTATCTCAACTCGCATGATAACTTGCTTAGCACACATGTGGTAACTTCTTACCAAAAAAAAGTCGTCGGAACATATAAACAATCACTACTAGGGAAAAGCTTATACACAGACGCTTACTAGCAGCGCAGGTTTATACCCCTCGCTACTGCTACTTACTAGTAGCGCGGGTTTTTAACCCTCGCTACTACTAAGTTGATAGCAGTAGCGCTGGTTTTTAACCCTCGCTACTACTAAGCGGTCTCTACCGTGCCCATCGGGACATGCCATAGTAGTACCGCAGGTTTTTAACCCTCGCTACTACTAAGTTGATAGCAGTAGCGCTGGTTTTGCCCCTCGCTACTACTAAGCGGTCTCTCCCGTGCCCCTGGGCCATGCCATAGTAGTAGCGAGGGTTATAAACCCGCGCTACTACTAAGTTTTTACCCCTCACTACTATTAAGAGGTCTCAACCGTGCCCCTCCGGGACGTGCCATAGTAGTAGCGAGGGGTAAAAACCCTCGCTACTACTAAAGGTCCCATTTTGAAACTCTACCCCCCCTGGATCGCTTTTTCGGTTTTGTAAAAAGCAAAAGAAAATGATAAAAACTTCAAAAATTAAAATCCTTCGAGATGTAGTTATGTTACTACATCTACTAGTTAGGAAAATTTAAAAACTTAAGTTTGGACATGTTTTGCAAAAAGTGTAGGGAAAATGTAAAACGGCTATAACTTTTGCATGCATACGATGTTAGAAAAAAACGTATAATATATCAAAATGTTTCAAAAATTAAAATCCTTCGAGATGTAGTTATCTTACTATATCTACTAGTTAGGAAAATTTTAAAACTTAAATTTGGACATGTTTTGCAAAAAGTGTAGGGAAAATGTAAAACGGCTATAACTTTTGCTTACGATGTCAGAAAAAACGTATAATATATCAAAATGTTCAGCACGAAAATCCGCATCCGATGGAGACCGCCTACGGCATGTTTGCAAATTTTTAGAATCCTCAAATTCTAAAAGGAAAAAAAGTTATGCTCAAATTTCAGTTTTTTTTTAATTTTGGTCAAATCTGGTCAAACTGTGGTCAAACTACTTATTCAAGAAATATTAGTGTTACTAAATAAATATTTCAGTTTTTTGGAATTTTGGTCAAACTATGGTCAAAATGTGGTCAAACTACTTATTCAAGAAATATTAGTGTTACTAAATAATCATTGTTTTTTAGAACAATAGTTTTAAACTCAAACAGTGAAATGTGTGACTTCATGCTCAAGCTAAACTCCCGAGGGTTAATAGGATTGACATCTTACTATTGTGAGGAAAACAATAAGTGTAGACTTGGAATCGAGGGAGAATAGAACTCAGAAGTTAAGCGTGCTCAGGCTGGAGTAGTGAGAGGATGGGTGACCGTCCGAGAAGTTAGATGATTTGGAATGACGAGGTGTAATTAGAGATTAAATTGAGCAGCGATGAGGGGTGATCAGAGATTAGAGGTTAAAATAATTCAGAAATTTGAAAATTCGGGCAAAAAAATCAAACAAAGCACGGGGTAGTAGTATTTTTTTTGATAGAAAGACTGTAAGAGAACCCCTTACAGTATAATTGGTGCAACAAACCCAAATTGCAAGTACCATGCCTTGAATCTGGGTGGGTGGGAAGGCATCAGCCCCTTCCCACCACTAGGCTATGCCTTAGTCTGCACACGGGGTAGTAGTAGCGCGGGTTTTTACCCACGCTACTACTAACGGACGTAGTAGTAGCGCGGGTGGCACCCACGCTACTGCTATACGTTAGCTGTAGTGCCTTATTAGTAGCGCCGGCCCCCGCGCTGCTGGTAGGCCTTTCCCTAGTAGTGAATGGATCTAGTATCGAAGGTCTCATCGCGACGAATCTTTTATGTGAAAATATTTTTTAATCGGAGCGATGATTTGACCTACGAATTACATTAAAGTTTTGAAATAAAGAGAATCTTTGCTGACATCATCCTAATTTTTATTAGTTTCAAGCATGTGCTGCATGCACGGGCATGCAGATGCGCTAGGGATAAGAGCATCTCCAGCCGTTGAGCCCCACAAAAGGCATTTTTTCGCCGCTTGGGGGGTTGCTGGCGAAACATTTAGCCTGGGGATGGAAATATATCCACTCGTTGAGCCCCCCATGCACGTACCCCAGCCACCACCACCACACGAACCGCCCAAGCGCGCGTGCCTTGACCATGACCGTGGCGGCGAGCGGCGAGCAGCAGGAGGGCTGCGAGGGCAAGCGCGCGAGACATGGCGGGAAGGGAAGGGAAGGGCGGGAAGGGAAAGAGACGGGGCGCACCCACGTCGTCCCGGCTGTGCCCACATCGTCCCACCCCTTCTCCGCCACAAGATCGATGTGCCGGAACTCGAGGCCGCACAAGGCCGTGCGCGCCTCGTACATTGGGTACCCCGGGCGCGGCAGCAGCACGTTTGCGCCAGGCGAGGCCAGCACGGCCATCATGATCTCGATGGCGTGGTTGCAGCCGGCCGTGAGGACGACGTCGCCTACAGCAAGCTCGTAGGGGAGCTCCCGGGATAGGTACGCGGCGACGGCGCTGCAGCAGTACATACATATATTTGCGTTCACTTGCTGCCTCATATGAGACTTTGACTAACTGAAATAGAGAAGGCTGCAGCGGCGCACCTGCGCGCATTGGCCACGCCGGCGGCAGGGGAGTAGTGGCTATGCCTATGCTTGCCTGACAGAACGGCGACAGCGACGGCTTCCGGGGCAGCGACCGTGGTGCGAAAGCACGCGAACGCCGAGGGGTCGCCGTGGTCGAACGGCGCGACGGGCCGCGGGTCGCTCGTGTCCAGGCAGTCATACACGCAACGCACGAGGGAGCGGAGAGCCAGACGGAATGGAGCGCGGGGCGCGGGCAGAGGCCAAGGTACTGGTGGTGGACGGGGAAGGACGACGGGGGCTGGGCGTGGTTGTCGGCATCGGCCTTGTCGTTGGCGGCGAGGGACACTACAAGAAATCTGTTAATCCATGACGAATTTCTGTTGATGTTTCCGAAAACTGTCATGGACGACCTACTAGAGCCCCACAAGCCCACGCAAGCCCGCTAAAGCCCGGGTAACTATTGCCCGTATAAAAGCCTAACCCTAGAACCCTCCTCCTTAGCCCACTGCTCTCTGCCCCTCCTCCGCATCCCCTCTCGATTCCCCCATCATCTCCTAGCCGCCACCCACCACCCACCACCTCTTTTCCTACCTCCTCCCACGGATCGCCGCCGGCCCTCCCCTCACCTCCTCTCACCTCGCAGCGCTGGCAGCTGCCAGATCCATCGCACTCCCACCCATTAATCCCTCTGGAAATCCATCTCTCTCTCTCTCTCTCTCTCTCGTGCGACACCTCACGCCATGGCCAGCGCCCGAAGATCCCGTCGACGTCCGCCACCGTGCAGCGCGCTCACAAGCTGGTCTATGAGACTATGACCCCTCCAACCTCCAGTCCGGCTGGATCCACCGCTCCTGGTCTCCGGTGCTTGCCCGCGAACCCAATCTCGTGGCTAGGGTTTCGGCTGCGGCTTCGCATCCATCGTCGGCGCGTCTCATATTGTATGGGACCTGGCTGTTATAACTTATTGTAATTTTGTATCTGTTTTTGATTCTATGCAGGTTTGGAAGTTAGTTCGTGTTACTAGAGATTGAAGGTTTTTTAGCAGGAATTACTTGGGTCAGAATAGCTGTCTGGAACTGGTGGTGGTGTAGTGTTCTGGTGGGTTAGTGTTGGAGATTAAAATTAGCTAGCAGTGGATTTTCAATGAAGTCATGTTACTCGATTTTTTACAAAAAAAAGATGCTTATAGCTTTTTCTAGATATGCTTGTGATATTTCATATTAAGGTTTGTATTTGAAGCCAGACTGATAGTTGGAAATCTGTATTGTCTTGTGAACAAATGTTATTTTTCCGAATGAAAATAATTTGGTGGTCTTTTGTAAATTGTGATGAATTGAGAAAGCAGGCTGGACTAAAAAAGAGGCTAATGTGTTCGAATGGAATGGAATTGGGCTGGTTAATAAATGGCCATGTTTGCCTCCACGTCAGATCCACGTAGGCTACTTGTTGCTTTTAGATATGTAATTCGGTGATGGTTTTTTTCCGTCACACCCTAGTTTGTGCTTGGCGGGCCTGTGGCAGATCCATGATAGCCAAGAACCGTCATGGAAGGTACGATGTTAAATTATGACGCGATATACATGACGGATTTTAGATCCTTCATGGAGGGACACGCATGACAGTTTTTGGCTGATCCGTGACGGACAAGGATCATCATGTATTAACAAGTTTCTTGTAGTGGGAGCGGGCAATGTTGGCGAGGGTTGCCTTGCGGGGCGGGCGCGCGCAGGGCGGGACGACCTTGCAGATGCAGCGCAGCCATGGCTCCCCATCTGGCACGCCTCCAGCTGCTGCCTATACGCCCTCGCCGTGGAGTGCGTGTTAGCGAACATGTGTGTCATGTATTTTGTTAGTCCTAGTCTTCAGGCTAGTGGGTGAGTTAGTTAGCTGAGTCGGCATGTACTATATAACTGTGTAACCCCAGATTGTGAATACAGTGTGTTGCACGACCCATCTCTCTCTCTCCATCGCTCTGGCTCCAACATGGTATCAGTTTAACTGAGATCCTCTTCTTCCGTTGCCCTCTCTCCCCTCCTCGCCGCCATGAGCGACTCCTCCTCGGTCTCCTCTTCCGGCGAATCCTCCGCCAATGAGCAGTTTGACCTCCCCGTAGCCACCCAAACCCTTCCCACCGTCCAGATCCAAAGCCTGTGGATTCGTAATCACGTCTTGGTCACCTTGGACTATGAGAAGGAGAACTATGGCCTCTGGCGCCGCCAGTTTCTCGCCGCCCTCGCCAAGTTCGGCCTCACCGACCACGTCGACGGCTCGCCGGCTCATGCCACCTCTGATTGGGTCCTCAACGACTTCGCCGTCCTGTCGTGGTACAACGCCACGGTCACCCCCTCGACCTTGGAGATCGTCGAGGATCGGAAGGACACGGCGTACACCCTCTCGCGTTCACTCCGCTCTGTCTTCCGCAGCAACCGCGACGCCCGGATCACCTACCTCCTCGACGAGTTCCACTCCTTCATCCAAGGCGACATCACCGTCGTCGACTACACCTCTCAGCTGAAACAGATGGCTGACACTCTGCGTGATCTCGGCCATCGCATCAAGGATCGCGAGCTGGTTCACAACGTTCTGCGCGGCATCGATGAGCGCCTCCAACACGTCGTGCCGCACATGACCCGTGGTCGCCGGCCCTCCTTCGTCAAGCTCCGCTCCTTCCTGCAGCTAGAGGAACAACGCCTCAGCCGGCTGGCGCGCAACGCCTCCCGCACGGCCCTCATCACGCAGGCCAGCGCCTACTACGCCGCTCGGCCGCCGCCTCCTGCCCCCGCGTCGGCCCCCTTCCACCCCGGCGCCCCCGCGACCCTTCTCGGCCCCACCCAGCTCGCCGCGGGCGGCTCCTCTGGCAACCGCGGTGGCCGGCAGAAGAAGCGCAAGCAGAACCCCTCGGCTGGGCCTGGTGGCTCCTCCTTCGGCAGGGCTCTCCCTGGCGGCTCCTCCTTCAATGTCGGGCTCCCTGGTGGCTACGCTCCTGCCCAACGCTCCCCCACCACCGTCGCCGGCACCTTCCAAGGCATCCTCGGCGCTTGCCCGCCCTCTCCTTCTGCACCACAGGCGTACCAGGCCACGACCGCGGCCTCGCCGTCGCCGCACTGGGATCAGGCGGCGCTGATTGCCGCCCTCAACCAGATGGCGCTGCATCCTCCTGCTGCTCCCATTGGTGAATGGGTCCTCGACAGCGGCGCTTCCTCCCACATGAGCTCTGGTTCTGGTATTCCTTTCTCCCTTCCCACATCCTCTTCTCCCTCCTCCATCGTCGTTGGTGATAGGTCTCTGCTGCCAATCACCGCGTCGGTTCCACCTCCTTCCCCACTCCCTCCCGCCCTCTCTCTTTCTTAGAAATTCTCATCTCTCCCTCTCTTATCAAAAATCTCGTTTCCATACGTGCTTTCACTCGTGATAATTTAGTCTCAATTGAATTTGACCCATATGGTTGCTCTATCAAGGATCTCGCAACCAAGACGGTGCTTCTCCGATGTGACTCCACCGGCGATCTGTACACCTTCGCTCCTTCTCGTCCATGCCTCACCGCCACCGTCACCGCCGATCTTTGGCACCAGCGCCTTGGTCACCCCGGTGCTGCCGTCCTCGCCAAGGCCTCCACATATTTAGATTTCAGCTTTAATAAGAGCTTGTCGACCCATTGCGATGCATGTCGTCTTGGCAAGCACACTAGGCTGCCTTTTAGTTCTTCTACTTATCATACGACTTTTCCATTCGAACTTTGTCATTGTGATCTTTGGACAAGTCCAATATTAAGTGTGTCTGGTTTCCAATACTACTTGGTCATTCTTGATGATTTCACACATTATGTATGGACCTTTCCTATACGTCGCAAATCCGAAGTGCATGGCCTATTAGTTCAATTTTTTGCCTATGTCCACACGCAATTCTCTCATCCCATTCTCGCTCTTCAAACCGACAACGGCAAAGAATTTGATAACCTCGCAAACCGTTCTCTTCTCGCAACTCATGGCACTCTCTATCGCCTCACCTGCCCGTATACGTCCCAACAAAACGGCAAGGCCGAATGCATTCTTCGTACCCTCAACAACGGTGTTCGTACACTTCTCATTCATGCTTTCATGCCTTCCCGTTGGTGGGCTGAAGCTCTAGCCACGTCCACTTATCTCCTCAACCGGCGTCCGTGCAAACCTCAACTTCTGACCACCCCCTACGAGCTTCTTTTTGGGCATGCACCCGACTTTCGTCACCTCCGTGTATTCGGGTGTCTTTGCTATCCCAACCTCGTAGCCACCACCCCCAACAAGCTCTCCCCACGTTCAGTTTCTTGTGTCTTTCTAGGCTACCCCGACGATAGGAAAGGATATCATTGTTACGATCCATTATCCCGGCGCATTATCTTTTCTAGGCACGTAACTTTCATGGAGACTGTTTTCCCTTTCAAATCGCTACCTGCTCCTCCTCAAACTGCGCCCTCCTTCGCTACCGATCCACCTCCCGCGATTCATGTCGATCCTGCATGGCCTGCATGGCCGCCGCCCTCGCCCTCCCCTCCTGGATCGCCAACTGGCGCCCCCCCCGAGCCCACCAACCCACCCCACCATCCCACGTCTCCACAGCCCACCAGCCACTCGCCTCCTGGGCCCCCTTCCCCACCTTCCGGCCCAACCACCTCTCCCGCTCCTCCCTCGCCTCCTCCTTCTCCCTCGCCGCCTCCTGTTCGTGCGCCCCATCCAATGATGACGCGCGCACGCCACGGGATCTTCCAGCCTAACCCTCGCTACACAAACCTGCACGCCTCTACCATCTCCCCCCTTCCCTCCTCCGTTTGTACTGCCCTTCGTGACCCAAACTGGCGCGCTGCCATGCAGTCTGAATATGATGCTCTCATGGCGAACCACACCTGGACTCTTGTTCCCCGCCCACCTCACACTAATGTGGTCACTGGAAAGTGGGTTTTCAGGCACAAAACCAACGCCGACGGCTCCCTCGAGAGGTACAAAGCCCGTTGGGTTGTCCGGGGTTTCGCTCAACGGCCCGGCATCGACTTTGGCGAGACATTTTCGCCGGTGGTCAAGCCAGCTACAATTTGAACGGTGCTCACCCTCGCGTGCTCTCGCGGCTGGCCGGTGCATCAACTTGACGTAAAGAACACCTTCCTTCATGGCGTCCTCGACGAGCAAGTCTATTGCTATCAGCCCGCCGGATTCGTCGACGCAACTCGGCCGGATCATGTCTTTCGTCTCTCCAAGTCCCTGTATGGCCTCAAGCAGGCCCCGCGGGCTTGGTTTCAGTGGTTCGCCACCTTCGCCGCCGCCATTGGGTTCGCCGCGTCGCGGTCTGACGCCTCGCTGTTCATCCTACAGCGGGGTGACGACGCTGCGTACCTTCTACTGTACGTCGACGACATCGTCATCACGGCTTCCTCGACTGTCCTTCTTCGCACACTCGTTGATCAGCTACGGCACGAGTTCGCGATGACGGACATGGGTGCTCTCCACTACTTCCTCGGCATCCTGGTTCAGCGTACATCGCGTGGGTTCTTCCTCAACCAGGCCAAGTACGCTGAGGACCTTCTTCATCGCGCCCGCATGTCTACCTACCACCCCGTGGCCACGCCGGTCGACACCTCGCCCAAGGTTGCCGCCGATGCCGGTCGGCCCGTCGTGGATCCCTCCACCTATCGCAGTCTCGCCGGCGGCCTGCAATATCTCACCATGACGCGTCCAGACCTGGCATACGTTGTCCAACAGGCGTGTCTTCACATGCATGATCCACGGGACAGTCACCTCACGCTCGTCAAGCGCATCTTGTGATACATTCACAGCACAACCGCACATGGACTCCTGCTGCCAGTCTCCTTGTCGACAGAGATCATTGCCTACTCCGACGCGGATTGGGCGGGTTGTCCTGACATTCGCCGCTCCACCTCTGGATACTGTGTTTACCTTGGCGCCACCCTGGTCAGCTGGTCCTCCAAGCGGCAAGCTACACTAGTGCAAAACCGGGCAATAGCACTGGTTCGTAAGGCCCTTTAGTGCCGGTTTAGGAACCGGCACTATTATTTCGGCACTAAAGGCCCCCCCCCTTTAGTACCGGTTCAGCACGAACCGGTGCTAAAGGGAAACCACGTGGCACGAGCCAGCTCCGGGGGCCGGGAGCCCTTTAGTACCGGTTGGTAACACCAACCGGTACTAAAATGTTTGGGGGGTTTTTGGTTTTATGATTTTGTTTTCCATTTTAATTCTTTTTCGTTTGCTGGTATTTTACGGTACTACACATTGTACACGTTATGCATATATATATATATAAATAGAATTTCTAGTAGAACCAATCATATATATATCATCAATGTCTCACAAACCACCATATTAATTTACACATACACACATGTATAGCTATATACAATTTCTCCTACATATGCATGTTGCCTTCGGAGCCAGTGGCATTAGCCTAATTGGTGCCTTCGGAGCACGATGACAATTGGAAGTGGTTCATGACCTGGTCGATGGGGGCGGTAGCGGGTAATAGTATTCTCCCTTCGGATTTATGACCTGGTCGAGCAAAAATCCCGCTATTTCCTCTTGAAGTGCTTCTATGCGCTCCGTTTCTAGGAGCTTGTCCCGCACCTCTTTGAACTGTTAAGAAGGAGATCAATATGCATGTGTATTAGTTGTGTGACTAGATATCGATAATGGTGTAAAAATTGTGAATAGTGTTCTGACAAGCGTACCCATTCCTGTCTTTGAGATCTGCTCCTTTCGGACGCCATCATGCGAATGTTCTCGCAAACGCAGTATGCACACAGATTAGTCCCATGCGCCTGCTTCAGGGCCTTTATTACGAGATGGAATTTAATTTGATCAGATAATAATTAATCAAGCATGATAATTAAAGAGATGGCAGCTAGCTAGCCAGCTAGTACTACTTAATTACTTACCTTGGATCGAAACCATTTCAGCTGTGGTTTCCATTCGCCTTCCGTGACGCTGATGAACCTTGCCCAAGCCCTGCCCGCCGACAAAGAAAATGAATAAAGGGGTAATTAAATAGTTCATATCATGAAATGACGAACTAAATAGGCCGAGATATATAGTTATAAATAATGATTGAAATTACCTGTTGACTATCCCATACAAGATGTTGTAGTCACTTTTTGCTTTGAGTAGTGAGTCCAGTATATCAACTGTTCCGGCGTCAACTTTAATGATACACAAGATCCAGTGAAATATGCATGCACACACGTTTGCATGTCTTAATTAAGCGGGCATATGTAAGCAAAAACATGTAGCTAGCTAGTAGGCAAAAACAGAGAATTTGTAGTACAAGAAAGTGTGACTCACTCGAAGTTGTAAGGAAGTAGTATATCTTCATTGTATTTGAGGCGCTTCAAGAACTCTAGCATGTTGTCCTCTACCTGCTTTTCATAATACTTGCTCATTTTCCATGTGTATTGATTAACGGTGTTTGGGTCAATGAACCCAATGCCATAGCGTCCACCTTTTCTCATTTCATACATCTTCATCCTGCATAATACCATAGAAAAGAATATAGTGAGGATAATTACAGGTAATGATGTTGGAAATATGCCCTAGAGGCAATAATAAATTAGTTATTATTATATTTCCTTGTTCATGATAATTGTTTATTATCCATGCTATAATTGTATTGATAGGAAACTCAGATACATGTGTGGATACATAGACAACACCATGTCCCTAGTGAGCCTCTAGTTGACTAGCTCGTTGATCAATAGATGGTTACGGTTTCCTAACCATGGACATTGGATGTCGTTGATAACGGGATCACATCATTAGGAGAATGATGTGATGGACAAGACCCAATCCTAAGCCTAGCACAAAGATCGTGTAGTTCGTATGCTAAAGCTTTTCTAATGTCAAGTATGATTTCCTTAGACCATGAGATTGTGCAACTCCCGGATACCGTAGGAATGCTTTGGGTGTATCAAACGTCACAACGTAACTGGGTGGCTATAAAGGTGCATTACAGGTATCTCCGAAAGTGTCTGTTGGGTTGGCACGAATCGAGACTGGGATTTGTCACTCCGTGTAAGCGGAGAGGTATCTCTGGGCCCACTCGGTAGGACATCATCATATGCGCAATGTGACCAAAGAGTTGATCACGGGATGATGTGTTACGGAACGAGTAAAGAGACTTGCCGGTAACGAGATTGAACTAGGTATTGGATACCGACGATCGAATCTCGGGCAAGTAACATACCGCTAGACAAAGGGAATTGTATACGGGATTGATTAAGTCCTTGACATCGTGGTTCATCCGATGAGATCATCGTGGAACATGTGGGAGCCATCATGGGTATCCAGATCCCGCTGTTGGTTATTGACAGGAGAACGTCTCGGTCATGTCTGCATGTCTCCCGAACCCGTAGGGTCTACACACTTAAGGTTCGGTGACGCTAGGGTTATGAAGATATATGTGTATGCAGTAACCCGAATATTGTTCGGAGTCCCGGATGAGATCCCGGACGTCACGAGGAGTTCCGGAATGGTCCGGAGGTAAAGAATTATATATAGGAAGTGCTGTTTCGGCCATCGGGACAAGTTTCGGGGTTATCGGTATTGTACCGGGACCACCGGAAGGGTCCCGGGGGCCCACCGGGTGGGGCCACCTGTCCCGGGGAGGGGGGGGCACATGGGCTGTAAGGGGTGCGCCTTGGCCTATATGGGCCAAGGGCACCAGCCCCTATAGGCCCATGCGCCTAGGGTTTCCATATGGGAGGAGTCCCACTAGTGGAAGGCACCTCTAGGTGCCTTGGGGGGGAGGGAAACCTCCCTTGGGCAGCCGCACCTAGGAGATTGGATCTCCTAGGCTGGCGCACCACCCCCCTTGGCCCTCCTATATATAGTGGGGGAGAGGAGGAACTTCATACACCAGCCCCTGGCGCCTCCCTCTCTCCCCGCTATGTCTCTCTCTCGTAGTATAGGCGAAGCCCTGCTACTGTGACGCTCTGCATCCACCACCACGCCGTCGTGCTGCTGAATCTTCATCAACCTCTCCCTCTCTCCTTGCTGGATCAAGGCGTGGGAGACATCATCGGGCTGTACGTGTGTTGAACGCGGAGGTGCCGTCCGTTCGGCACTAGGATCATCGGTGATCTGAATCATGACGAGTACGACTCCATCAACCCCGTTCACTTGAACGCTTCCGCTTAGCGATCTACAAGGGTATGTAGATGCACTCTCCTTCCCCTCGTTGCTGGTTTCTCCATAGATAGATCTTGGTGATACGTAGGAAAATTTTGAATTTATGCTACGTTCCCCAACAGTGGCATCATGAGCTAGGTCTATCGAATACATCACTAGCTAGCTAGCTAGCTAATAAAGATCGAATACTAGAGAGTAATCTAGGCGGTGGACAACCAAAGTGAAGGAACCATCACTGGATCATAGCTTGGGTGATCTCCCCAAAGAACCTGCCAGGTATTGGAGAACCTGACGTCCATAGCAGCCATGTAGCGATGGACGTGCTCGTCCTCCTCCCTGACACGGCGACGTACCACCTCCGGCGGGGCCGGCTCCCTCCGCACCGAAAGTGGCCCACGCGAATGCCACCAAAGGAGATGAGGGTCGACGACGGGACCCGGGGCCGGGTTCCTCACCAAGCGTCGCGCCCCTGAAGGTAGCACCTCCCAGTGCCAGCCCGGCGGAGCGTAGTCCCGGACATGGGTCCTCTGAAGCAGGACGTCGTCGCGGACGTGTTGACGGCGAGGATGCGGACCGGGCATCGTCGACAACAAAATACTATATGCCGCAAAAGTAAAGTAACATTTTTTAAATGATGGATTGTGATGATTTCATATATGCAAATTCTAAATTTTATAACTAAAAATATAAGAAACTAAAAAAACATCGATCATCGTCTAACAATTTGAAATTAATCTAATTCATCTAGCTAGCTAAAACTAACATTTCCAAAATTTCTAACATTTCTATATAACTAACATTTCTATAACATTTGACATTATATATATTATAACTAACATTTCTACATACTATTTGACATTATAATCTAATCTAATTAATTAATTCATCTAAAACTTTGTATGAAAAACAGAAAAACAGAAAAAACTAAAAGCTAAAAACAGAAAAATTGTGTGTGTGTGCGCGTCTAGTGTGTGTGTGTAGTGTGTGTGTGTGTGCATGTAGTGTGTGTGTGCGCGCGCGCGTGTGTGTGCGCTACGGTCGGCGCCGGCGCCGGCGCCGATGTGCGCTACGATCGATTGGAGGAAGGAGAGGGGCCAGGGGAGGGGCTCACAGCGCGCGCGGGCAGGATCGAGGCGACGGCGACGGCGAGGCGAGGTCGATCCAAAGGCGACGGCGACGGCGAAGTGAGGGGATCGGCGACCGGGACAGCGACGGGGGTCCCGCGGAGTCGACGGGGACGACGCGACGAGGACGGGGGCGTCGCGGAGTCGACGGGGACGGCGCGACGGGGCCGGCGACGGCGCGGGACGGGGCGGCGGCAGAGAGAAGTGGGAGATGAGAAACTGAAAAATTTCGAAGTGTTTCTTATATAGGGGACACCTTTAGTACCGGTTGGAGCCACCAACCAGTACTAAAGGCCTGTTTTGGCCAGGCCAAGCGGGGGGAAGCACCCCCCTTTAGTACCGGTTCCTGGCTCCAACCGGTACTAAAGGGGGGTGCTTCCCCCCGCTTGGCCTGGCCAAAACAGGCCTTTAGTACCGGTTGGTGGCTCCAACCGGTACTAAAGGTGTCCCCTATATAAGAAACACTTTTAGTACCGGTTGGTGCCACGACCCGGTACTAAAGGGGGTGCGCTGCCAGGCGAGGGGCGCAGAAGTTTAGTCCCACCTCGCTAGCCGAAGGGCGCTTACACCTGCTTATAAGCCCCGCCGCCGCTGCTGTCTCGAGCTCCTCTCTAAAGCAGGCCTTCTGGGCCTACCTCTGCTACTCTGCCCTGTGGGGCTTATTGGGCTTGCGGGCCTGCATCCTGGCCCAACCACAGGTTGGGTTTCTAGTCGTATGCAGGCCGCTGTTGCCCGGTAGGTGGGCTTTTTTAATATAGTTTTTTCTTTTCTGCTTTATTTTTTTTTATTTTTTTTAGTTGTTTTTTGCTATATTTAGAGTTTCTTTGTGAATATTTTTGATAGTTTTTAGAAACTTTCAGTTAGTGCCGGTAGTTTTTAAATTTGAATAGTTTAAATTTTGAATTATTTGAAATTTGTGTGAATCACTAGTTTGTGAATAACTTAACTTTAAAAATACATTTTTCAGTGATTCTTTTTTCTTATGTTTAATATTAGTGTGTTTTACCATTATATTTAATTTGGTAATGCTTAAGTTATTTAAATAATGAAATGCCTTTGTAACGGATGAGTTTTTGTCCGAAACCCTGATACTTCGAAACAGATTGTCCATTTTGTACACGAAGTGCATCCAGCTTTTGCGGTAACCCTCTCTACTTTTTTGCACATGCTATGTGGGTGAAATTATGATACAATGCCAACTTTCATCCTTTTCTGAGTTCATTTGAAATGCTTTTCAATTTCAGGGTCATTTAGCTGAAAAAATCAGTAAATGCATGAAAGAATTTGCTTGCACATAAAATTTCTTCGCGTTTCAAATGCCAAAACACATAACTAGCTACCCTAACTATTACAGAGATTCCCTCCTGGGTGTGAAACACAGAAGATATTTGGGTGTGAAACTTTTTCTTCGCGTGTGTCCCTTTCCGTCGTAGCCATGGAAAATCTTCATCATTTAACGGGATGCTCGGGTCAATATTCACTGTGAATGGAGCAATTTCATCAAACTTTTCATAACCTTCTGATTTGTCTGTCTTGTCATCCACTCCCACGATGTTTCTCTTCCCAGAAAGAACTATGTGCCACTTTGGCTCATCGTACGATGCATTCGCTTCCTTATCTTTTCTTTTTCTTGGCTTGGTAGACATGTCCTTCACATAGAAAACCTGTGCCACATCATCGGCTAGGACGAATGGTTCGTCTGCATACGCAAGATTGTTGAGATCCACTATTGTCATTCCGTACTGCGGGTCTTCCGTTACCCCTCCTCGTGTCATATTGACCCATTTGCACCGAAACAAAGGGACCTTCAAACCACATCGATAGTCAAGTTCCCATATGTCCTGTATATAACCATAATATGTTTCCTTTCCCGTCTTGGTTTCTGCATCAAAGAGGACACCACTATTTTGGTTGGTGCTCTTCTTATCTTGGGCGATCGTGTAAAATGTATTACCATTTATCTCGTACCCTCTGAAAGTCATTATATTCGAAGATGGTAACTGGGACAGCAAGTACAGGTCATCTTCAATAGAGGTGTCATGCATGGTACATGCTTGCAACCAGCTGGCGAAACTCCTGGTTTGTTCACGTGTAATCCAGTCATCAGACCGCTCCGGGTGTTTGGAGCGTAGCAAATTCTTGTGTTCATCCATATACGTGGCCACCAAGGCGGAATTCTGTAGAACTGTGTAGTGTGCTTCAGTGAGAGAATGTCCGTCCATACATATTATTTGTTCCCCTCCTAGCGTGCCTTTTCCATCCAGTCTGCCCTTATGCCGCGATTCAGGAACACCAACCGGCTTAAGGTCAGGAATAAAGTCAATACAAAACTCAATGACCTCCTCATTTTGACGGCCCTTGGAGATGCTTCCTTCTGGCCTAGCACGGTTATGAACATATTTCTTTAAGACTCCCATGAACCTCTCAAAGGGGAACATATTGTGTAGAAATACAGGACCCAAAACGTTACTCTCTTCGCATAGGTGAACTAGGACGTGCGTCATGATGTTGAAGAAGGATGGTGGGAACACCAACTCGAAACTGACAAGACATTGCACCAAATCATTCTGTAACCTTAGTATGATTTCTGGATCGATTACCTTCTGAGAGATTGCATTGAGAAATGCACATAGCTTCACAATGGCTAATCGAACGTTTTCTGGTAGAAGCCCCCTCAATGCAACCGGAATCAGTTGCGTCATAATAACGTGGCAGTCATGAGACTTTAGGTTATGGAACTTTTTCTCTACCATGTTTATTATTCCCTTTATATTCGACGAGAAGCCAGACGGTACCTTAATACTGAGCAGGCATTCAAAGAAGATTTCCTTCTCTTCTTTGGTAAGAGCGTAGCTTGCATGACCCTGATGTATGCCGTCTTTTCCGTGCATACGTTGCTGGTCCTCCCGTGCCTCAGGTGTATCTTTTGTCTTCCCATACACGCCCAAGAAGCCAAGCAGGGTCACACAAAGATTCTTCGTCACGTGCATCACGTCGATTGCGGAGCGGACCTCGAGGTCTTTCCAATAGGGCAGGTCCCAAAATATAGATTTCTTCTTCCACATGGGTGAGCGTCCATCAGCGTCATTCGGAACAGGTTGTCCACCAGGACCCTTTCCAAAGACCACCTTCAAATCCTTGACCATATCATGTACATCAGCACCAGTACGGTGGCGAGGCTTCGTCCGGTGATCCGCCTCACCTTTGAAATGCTTGCCTTTCTTTCTTACGGGATGCCTGCTCGGAAGAAATCGACGATGTCCCAGGTACACATTCTTATTAGCCAAATATATACTGTCGGTATCGTCCAAACAGTGCGTGCATGCGCAGTATCCCTTGTTTGTCTGTCCTGAAAGGTTACTGAGAGCAGGCCAATCATTGATGGTCACGAACAGCAACGCCTTTAGGTCAAATTCTTCCCCCATGTGCTCATCCCACGCACGTACACCTGTTCCATTCCACAGTTGTAAGAGTTCTTCAACTAATGGCCTTAGGTACACATCAATGTCGTTGCCGGGTTGCTTAGGGCCTTGGATGAGCACTGGCATCATAATGAACTTCCGCTTCATGCACAACCAAGGAGGAAGGTTATACAAACATAGAGTCACAGGCCAGGTGCTATGGTTGCTGCTCTGCTCCCCAAAAGGATTAATGCCATCTGCGCTTAGACCAAACCATACGCTCCTTGCGTCATCTTCAAACTCCTTCCCGTACTTTCTTTCGATTTTTCTCCACTGCGACCCGTCAGCGGGTACTCTCAACTTTCCGTCTTTCTTACGGTCTTCTCTGTGCCATCGCATCGCCTTGGCATGCTCTTTGTTTTGGAACAAACGTTTCAACCGTGGTATTATAGGAGCATACCACATCACCTTGGCAGGAATCTTCTTCCTGGGGCGCCGGCCCTCGACATCACCAGGGTCATCGCGGCAGATCTTATAGCGCAATGCACCACATACCGGGCAAGCGTTCAAATCCTCGTACTCACCGCGGTAGAGGATGCAATCATTAGGGCATGCATGTATCTTCTACATCTCTAACCCTAGAGGGCAGACAGCCTTCTTTGCTTCGTACGTACTCTCGGGCAATTCGTTGTCCTTTGGAAGCATATCCTTTATCATTACCAGCAACTTTCCAAATCCCTTGTCATATACACCATTCTCTGCCTTCCATTGCAGCAATTCCAGTGTGGTGCCCAGCTTTTTCTTGTCAACTACGCAATTCGGGTACAACAATTTTTTGTGATCCTCTAACATGCGCTGCAACTTCTTCTTCTCCAAATCACTTGCGCAGTTTCTCTTTGCATCGGCAATGGCCCGACCTAGATCATCAACGGGCTCATCTGATGCCTCTTCTTCAGCTTCTTCCCGCATTGCCGGCTCAGCTTCTTCCCGCATTACCGGCTCAGCTTCTTCCCCCATTGTTGTATCATCGTATTCAGGGAACCCATGGCCAGGATAGCTGTCGTCGTCCTCTTCTTCTTCATTGTCTTCCATCATAACCCCTCTTTCTCCGTGCTTGGTCCAAACATTATAATGGGGCATGAAACCGGACTTAAACAGGTGGACGTGAATGGTTCTTGACGTAGAGTAATTGTGACCATTCTTACAGCGAGCACATGGACAAGGCATAAAACCATCCGCCCGCTTGTTTGCCTCAGCCACAAGCAGAAAAGTATGCACGCCCTCAACGAACTGGGGAGAGCATCGGTCATCGTACATCCATTGCCGACTCATCTTCATTACACAACACCGAATAGACCAAATTAATACAAGTTCATACAATTAATACAAGTTCATACATAAAGTTCATACAACACTTAAATGCAACAAACAAATAACTCTCTAGCTAAAGCATTTAAATGCAACAAGAAATATGATCAAGATCGCAACTAAGGTAGCAATGGATCCAACAGCATAATGATACCAAGCCTCACTATCGATGGCATATTTTCTAATCTTTCTAATCTTCAAGCGCATTTTCTCCATCTTGATCTTGTGATCATCGACGACATCGGCAACATGCAACTCCAATTCCATCTTCTCCCCTCAATTCTTTTCAATTTTTCTTTCAAGTACTCATTTTCTCTTTCAACTAAATTTAACCTCTCGGCAATAGGGTCGGTTGGAATTTCCGGTTCACATACCTCCTAGAAAAAATTTCTATGCCAACTTGATGGGCATAATTTGTCATAAACACGAAATGCAACTAGTTTTAAAAGAGAATATACATACCACATCCGAATCATAACAAGGACTAGGGCCGACGGGGACGGATATCAAAACCATGGCACTATATGTATAACAAACAACGTACGGGTAAGATAATTATACGAGTAACTATATATCCAAATCACACAAACATCAATTTTTATATAAAATTTCATGAACAAGAGGCTCACCACAAGGTGGTGCCGACAACGGGACGGTGCGGGCGATCGACGGTGAATACGAAGGAGATTTAGAAGGCACTAAGTAAACCACACCTACATATGCAAACTAAGTGTTATTTTTGACCTCAAATTGCATATAAATCAAATACTAGCACATATATATATCCTCCCAAATTACTAAACTCACAAATTATTCACTATATAAACCAATGCAAGAGCTAATCTAGCAATGAGAGATGAAAGGACAAAGTTGCTAACCTTTGTGATCATTTGAATGGATGAGGGCCTTCAAATCTTGACAAATTTTGGGCAAATTTTGTGATGAACTCGAGAGGAAGAAGGGAAGAACAGAGGAGAGGGAGAGGGGAAAGGAGGAAAAACAGAGTGCTGGTGCACGAAGGGCTTATATAGGACGACCTTTACTGCCGGTTCGTGGCACGAAGCGGTACTAACGGGGCTGGAGGGGCCCCATTCTGACAACATCCTGCCACCACTCTCATTAGTACCGGTTCGTGGCACGAACCAGTGCTAAAGGTTCGCCACGAACCGGTACTAATGAAAGCGGCCCGGCTAGCCGTTGGAACCGGCACTAATGTATACATTAGTGCCGGCTCAAATACAAACCGGCACTAATGTGCTTCACGTTTGACCCTTTTTCTACTAGTGCTATCGTCTCCCGCTCTAGCGCAGAAGCGGAGTATCGTGCTGTCGCCAATGCAGTGGCTGATTGTGTTTGGCTCAAGCAGCTCCTTGGTGAACTCGGCCTCTCTCCACCCAAGGCTACCATCACTACTAGGAAAAGGGCTAAAGATGAGATTGACACTAATGGCGTACTGTACATGTGGTGCGCCATTACTAAATACTAATGGCGCACCATGTGTTGGTACGGCATTAGTGTGCAAATACTAATGGCGCACCACATCCACGGTGCGCCATTAGTAATTTTTTTTTCAAAACTACTAATGCCGCACTGTGGGTGTGGTGCGCCATTACTAGTGCGCACCACATCCACGGTGCGCCATTAGTAAAAAAAATTAATTTTTTTTCAAAATTACTAATGGCGCACCGTGGGAGTGGTGCGCCATTACTAGTTGAACTACTAATGGCGCACCATGTCACGGTGCGCCATTAGTAACTTGGCCACCACTTCCACCGAATGCACCCCCCCTGTGGACCGCCTTTTCAGTTTGAAAAAAATAAAAAAATGATGGAAATGTCAAAAAAAATAAAAGAAAATAAGTTTTCCATGTGATATGTGGTCTAGTTGTTAGCAAAATTTACAAACATGAATTTTCGACTTTTTTGCAAAATCTCTCGAGAATTTGTAAAAATGGGCATAACTTTTGCATACGAACTCGGATGAAAAAGTTTTTTATATGAAAAATCATCTACTCGAAAAGTTACATCCGAATTTAACCGGGGGAACCCCGTTAAACATTTTCAAAATCCTCAAAAACCTAACAGAAAATAAGTTATGGGGCTTTTAAGATCTGGGGAGGCAAAAAAATTCAAAAAAATTCAAACTTACTAATGGCGCACCTGCCCATGGTGCGCCATTAGTATCTTCCCGCCTTCAAAATTCAAAATCAATCAAAAAAAAGTTAGTAATGGCGCACCTGCCCATGGTGCCCCATTAGTATCTTCTCGCCTTCAAAATTCAAATTAATCAAAAAAATAAAAAAAAAGTTAGTAATGGCGCACCTGCCCGCGGTGCGCCATTAGTATGCCGTATATATGGCTGGGCGTGGTCCTCTCCTCCTTACCTCTTCATTCTTCTCCTCCACTCCACCTCTCCTCCACTCCATCTCCTCCTCTCCTCCACTCCATCTTCCCTTCTCTCCTCCACCATACTACCTCCGGCAACCTCCTCCTCCTCCCCGACGACCTCCTCCTCCCTCCTCTCCTCCCCTCCCCTCCCCTCACGGTTTCTCCTCCCTCCTCTCCGGTGAGCTCCTCCTCCCTCCTCTCGGGTGAGCTCCTCCTCCCTCCTCTCCGGTGAGCTCCTCCTCCCTCCTCTCCTCCCATCCCCTCATGGTTTCTCCTTCCTCCTCTCCGATGCTCCGATGAACTCGTCTCCGGCGATGTAGGCGAGCGCCTCTCCGGTGACCTCCTCCTCCTCCTCTCCGGTGAACTCCTCTCCGGCAAAAGAACACGGCAAAATAACGTACAAGATCCAAAAACAAGAACAAAATTTGAAATAATATCGTGCCAAAAAACGAGCAAAAAAACGAGCAAAAAATGGGAAAAAAACACGATCCAGATCCAAATTCAAAATTCAAAAAAATAGCAATGGCGCACGGTGGGGGTTAGACGGTGCGCCACTACTATTTTCCCGCCTTCAAAATTCAAATATACTAATGGCGCACCAGTGGCCTATACTAATGGCGCACCAGTGGCCTATACTAATGGCGCACCAGTGGCCTATACTAATGGCGCACCGTGGCCTATACTAATGGCGCACCAGTGGTGCGCCATTAGTAAAAAATTCTAGTGGCGTGATACTAATGGCGCACCAGTGATGCGCCATTAGTAGGCAAAACTGGTGCGCCATTAGAAGCCCTTTTCCTAGTAGTGCATTATTTTCTGCGACAACATATCGGCTCTGTATATGTCCACACATCCAGTTCATCATCGGCAGACTAAACACATCGAGCTCGATATTCACTTCGTCCGGGAAAAGGTGGCACTCGGTGATTTCCGCATTGTACATGTCCCCACAACTCAGCAGCTCGTAGATATCATGACCAAGGGTTTGCCGACTACCGTTTTTCAGACATTCAGGTCCAGTCTTTGTGTACTGCCCAGCAGCGACGACACGACTGCGGTGGGGTGTTAGCGAATGTGTGTGTCATGTATTTTGTTAGTCCTAGTCTTCAGGCTAGTGGGTGAGTTAGTTATTTGAGTCGGCATGTACTATATAACTGTGTAACCCCAGATTGTGAATACAGTGTGTTGCACGACCCATCTCTCTCTCTCCATCGCTCTGGCTCCAACAGTACGGGGGCGGAGACGGCCACTGCAAGGACGAAGAAGACGAGCCCGTCCACGCCCTGGCCATGCGCGCTCCGCTCACACGAGCCCCTCTGTGACGCCCCTGATTCAAGCATACACTAATCATGCATGAAAACGTGTACGATCAAGATCAGGGACTCACGGGAAGATATCACAACACAACTCTATAACATAAATAAGTCATACAAGCATCATAATACAAGCCATGGGCCTCGAGGGATCGAATACAAGTGCTCAATCATAGACAAGTCAGCGGAAGCAAGAATATCTGAGTACAGACATAAGTTAAACAAGCTTGCCTTAAGAAGGCTAGCACAAACTGGGATACAGATCGAAAGAGGCATAGGCCTCCTGCCTGGGATCCTCCTAATTAAACTACTCTTGGTCGTCGTCAGCGGCCTGCACGTAGTAGTAGGCACCTCGGGTGTAGTAGGAGTCGTCGTCGACGATGGCGTCTGGCTCCTGGGCTCCAGCATCTGGTTGCGACAACCAGGTAGAAGGGAAAGGGGAAAAGAGGGAGAAAAGCAACCGTGAGTACTCATCCAAAGTACTCGCAAGCAAGGAGCTACACTACATATGCATGGGTATATGTGTAAAGGGCCATATCAGTGGACTGAACTGCAGAATGCCAGAATAAGAGGGGGATAGCTAATCCTGTCAAAGACTACGCTTCTGGCAGCCTTCGTCTTGCAACATGTAGAAGAGAGTAGACTGAAGTCCTCCAAGTAGCATCGCATAGCATAATCCTACCCGGCAATCCCCTCCTCGTTGCCCTGTTAGAGACCGATCACCGGGTTGTATCTGGCACTTGGAAGGGTGTGTTTTATTAAGTATCCGGTTCTAGTTGTCATAAGGTCAAGGTACAACTCTGGGTCATCCTTTTACCGAGGGACACGGCTATTCGAATAGATAAACTTCCCTGCAGGGGTGCACCACATAACCCAACACGCTCGATCCCATTTGGCCGGACACACTTTTCTGGGTCATGCCCGGCCGCGGAAGATCAACACGTCGCAGCCCCACCTAGGCACAATAGAGAGGTCAGCACGCCGGTATAAACCTTAGCACACCTGCATGTTGCGAACGCGACCGGAAGCAGACCTAGCCTAGTGGCGTTCCAGTCCAATCCGGCGCGCGCCGCTCAGTCGCTGACGTCACGAAGTGCTTCGGCTGATACCATGACGTCGAGTGCCCATAACTTTCCCACGTAGTTGGTTAGTGCGTATAGACCAAATGGCCAGACTCAGATCAAATACCCAGATCTCGTTAAGCGTGTTAAGTATCCACGAACGCCGACCAGGTCCAAGCGCACCTCTCTCCTAGGTGGTCTCAACCTGCCTTGTCGCTCCGCCACAAAGTAACAGTCAGGGGCCGTCGGGAACCCAGGCCCACCACTACCTGGGTGGAACCACCTGCCCCTTCAGCCCCCATCTCCGAACTGTATCACAGGTAATGTAACAGTGTAAAGTATATAGTATATGCCCGTGATCACCTCCCGAAGTGATCATGGCCCAGTAGTATAGCATGGCAGACGGATGGGAGTGTAGGGCCACTGATGGAACACTAGCATCCTATACTAAGCAGTAGGATAGCAGGTAAAGGTAACAACAGTAGTAGCAAGGATAGGCCATGCAGCAGTATAGGATTAACTAAAAGCAGTAACATGTTACACTACTCTAATGCAAGCAGTATAGAGAAGGAATAGGCGATATCTGGTGATCAAGGGGGGGGCTTGCCTGGTAGCTCTGGCAAGAGAGAGGGGTCGTCAACCCCGTAGTCGTACTGGGTAGCAGCGGCGTCGGTCTCGTGTCTAGCGAGAGAAGAGGGGGAAGAAACAATAAATATTTAAGCAAACAGATGCAAAGCGATTCATGACATGACAAGTATCGGTGCTAGGGGTGCCCTAACGCGGTATGAGGTGATACCGGTGAAGGGGGGAAACATTCGTGAAAGTATTCCCGGTGTTTCGTGTTTTCGGGCAGAGGAGCCGGAGGGGGAAAGTTGCGAGTTTGATATGTTAGGGTGTGTGGCGGACGAACAGGCTGCGTATCCGGATTCGTCTCGTCGTTCTGAGCAACTTTCATGTTGAAAATAATTTAATCCGAGTTAGGGATTAAAAGTTATGATTTTCTAAAGATTTTATTAATTTTTGGAATTTAATTAATTATTTAATTTAATTCAAAAAAGGATTTATGACATCAGCATGACGTCATGCTGACGTCAGCAGTCAATAGGGTTGACTGGTCAAGCTGACCAGTGGGTCCCACTGGTCAGTGACACATTTTAATTAAACAATTTAATTACCCTAATTAGTATTAACTAATTAGGGGGTGGGCCCCACTGTCATACTAATTAATTCATTGACTAACAATTTAATTAGTTTAGTTATTTGATTAGTTTCATTAATCAAAATTAATTAAGTTAATTAATTCATTAATTAATTAATTAATTAATTTTTTTATTTTTTATTTTTATTTTTAGTTAAACATTCTGTGGGGGTAGGGCCCCACATGTCATAGGCTAGAGGGGCCTTGCGGGCACCCAGCCCGATTGGGCATATGCCCAGGTCAACTGGGCGCCCATCGGCACGGCGAGGGCGGTCACCTGAGGTGGCAGCGGCGAGGCCGTGGCCGGTGATGGCCACCGGGGCGCTGTGGGGCGCCGGCCAGGGGAAGCGGGGCCGCAGCAAGCAGCAAGGGTTGGCGACGCGGGGAGGAGCTAAGCAGCGGCGGTGGCTGGGTAGTGCAGCAGCAACAGCAGCGACCCAGGGCAGCGCGGAGGCACGGACGGGCGCGGGCGACGCACGCGGGGACACACAGCGGCGCAGCCAAACGCGGGGATGGGCGCGGGCAGGTGCCGGCTAGCAGGGGCACGCGCGGACACGGCGAGCACGAGGCGTGCGGCGACGCCGGAGCGACGCCGTGAGCGAGCGAGGTCACGAGAGAGAGGAGGAGGAGGAAGGGCGCGCGCTCACAGTGGGGGAGTAGGGACCAGGCAATGGGGTGCGGGGAGCGACTCGGGGAGGAGGACGAGGAGGCCCGGCGTGGGGAGGAGACGGCGGGGACAGGCGACGCCGGCGAGGCGGTGGCGGCGACGTCGTTGCAGCTTCAGGGGACGGCGTCGAGCGGTGGGAGGGGGGGAGGGGGGCGGAGTCGAACGCCCACGCTCCCGATCTGGATCGGGGAGGGAGAGCGAGGAGTGCGGGGGGAAGAGTGGGGAGTGGTTAGGGTTTGGTGGTGGGGAGTGTTGGAAATATGCCCTAGAGGCAATAATAAAAGCATTATTATTATATTTCCTTGTTCATGATAATTGTCTTTATTCATGCTATAATTGTGTTATCCGGAAATCGTAATACATGTGTGAATAACAGACACCAACATGTCCCTAGTGAGCCTCTAGTTGACTGGCTCGTTGATCAACAGATAGTCATGGTTTCTTGACTATGGACATTGGATGTCATTGATAACGAGATCACATCATTAGGAGAATGATGTGATGGACAAGACCCAAACCTAAACATAGCACAAGATCGTATAGTTCGTTTGCTAGAGTTTTCCAATGTCAAAGTATCTTTTCCTTAGACCATGAGATCATGTAACTCCCGGATACCGTAGGAGTGCTTTGGGTATACCAAACGTCACAACGTAACTGGGTGACTATAAAGGTAGACTACGGGTATCTCCGAAAGTGTCTGTTGGGTTGACATGGATCAAGACTGGGATTTGTCACTCCGTATGACGGAGAGGTATCACTGGGCCCACTCGGTAATGCATCATCATAATGAGCTCAAAGTGACCAAGTGTCTGGTCACGGGATCATGCATTACGGTACGAGTAAAGTGACTTGCCGGTAACGAGATTGAACGAGGTATTGGGATACCGACGATCGAATCTCGGGCAAGTAACATATCGATTGACAAAGGGAATTGCATACGGGGTTGATTGAATCCTCGACATCGTGGTTCATCCGATGAGATCATCGTGGAGCATGTGGGAGCCAACATGGGTATCCAGATCCCGCTGTTGGTTATTGACCGGAGAGTCGTCTCGGTCATGTCTGCTTGTCTCCCGAACCCGTAGGGTCTACACACTTAAGGTTCGGTGACGCTAGGGTTGTGAAGATATGTATATGCAGTAACCCGAATGTTGTTCGGAGTCCCGGATGAGATCCTGGACGTCACGAGGAGTTCCCGAATGGTCCGGAGGTAAAGAATTATATATAGGAAGTGCTGTTTCGGCCATCGGGACAAGTTTCGGGGTTATCGGTATTGTACCGGGACCACCGGAGGGGTCCCGGGGGCCCAGCGGGTGGGGCCACCTGTCCCGGGGGGCCACATGGGCTGTAGGGGGTGCGCCTTGTCCTACATGGGCCAAGGGCACCAGCCCCACTAGGCCCATGCGCCTAGGGTTTCCATGGGGGAGGAGTCCCACTAGTGGAAGGCACCCCGAGGTGCCTTGGGGGGGAGGGAAACCTCCCCCTGGCCGCCGCACCTAGGAGATTGGATCTCCTAGGCTGCGCACTACCCCCCCATGGCCCTCCTATATATAGTGGGGGAGAGGAGGGACTTGACACACCAGCCCCTGGCACCTCCCTCTCTCCTCGTTACGTCTCTCTTCCTCGTAGTATAGGCGAAGCCCTGCTACTGTTACGCCCTACATCCACCACCACGCCGTCGTGCTGCTGGATCTTCGTCAACCTCTCCTTCTCCCTTGCTGGATCAATAAGGAGGAGACGTCTCCCGTCCCGTACGTGTGTTGAACGCGGAGGTGCCGTCTGTTCGGCGCTTGGTCATCGGTGATTTGGATCACGTCGTGTTCGACTACATCATCACCGTTCTTTTGAACGCTTCCGTGCGCAATCTACAAAGTTATGTAGATGCATCCAATGACTCGTTGCTAGATGAACTCCTAGATGATCTTGGTGAAACGAGTAGGAAAATTTTTGTTTTCTGCAACGTTCCCCAACAGTGGCATCATGAGCTAGGTCTATGCGTAGTTCTTCTTGCGCGAATAGAACACAATTAGTTGTGGGCGTAGATTTGTCAACTTTCTTGCCGTTACTAGTCTTTTCTTGCTTCAGCGGTATTGTGGGATGAAGCGGCCCGGACCAACCTTACACGTATGCTTACGTGAGACCGGTTCCACCGACTAACATGCACTAGTTGCATAAGGTGGCTGGCAGGTGTCTGTCTCTCCCACTTTAGTTGGAGCGGATTCGATGAACAGGGTCCTTATGAAGGGTAAATAGAAGTTGACAAATCACGTTGTGGCTTTAACGTAGGTAAGAAGACGTTCTTGCTAGAACCCTAATTCAGCCACGTAAAACTTGCAACAACAATTAGAGGACGTCTAACTTGTTTTTGCAGCAAGTGGTTTGTGATATGATATGGCCAAAGTTGTGATGAATGATGAATGATCTATATGTGATGTATGAGATGTTCATGCTATTGTAATAGGAATCATGACTTGCATGTCGATGAGTATGACAACCGGCAGGAGCCATAGGAGTTGTCTTTATTCTTTTATGTGACCTGCATGTCATTGAGAAACGCCATGTAAATTACTTTACTTTATTGCTAAAAGCGTTAGCCATAGTAGTAGAAGTAATAGTTGGCGAGCAACTTCATGGAGACACGATGA
The DNA here is from genome assembly GCF_056163025.1 of Triticum urartu. NCBI lineage: Eukaryota > Viridiplantae > Streptophyta > Magnoliopsida > Poales > Poaceae > Triticum > Triticum urartu. Next base: position 707,534,512 of record NC_141879.1, on the reverse strand, counting down.
TGGAGATCATGATGATGGAGATCATGGTGTCAAGCCGGTGACAAGATGATCATGGAGCCCCAAGATGGAGATCAAAGGAGCTATGTGATATTGGCCATATCATGTCACGTTAATTATTTGATTACATGTGATGTTTATCATGTTTTGCGTCTTGTTTACTTAGAACGACGGTAGTAAATAAGATGATCCCTCATAACAATTTCAAGAAGTGTTCTCCCCTAACTGTGCACCGTTCGTAAAGTTCGTCGTTTCTAAGCACGCCGTGATGATCGGGTGTGATGGATCCTTACGTTCACATACAACAGGTGTTGACGAGCCTAGCATGTACAGACATGGCCTCAGAACACATGCAAAACACTTAGGGTTAACTTGACGAGCCTAGCATGTACAGACATGGCCTCGGAACACAGAAGACCGAAAGGTCGAGCATGAGTCGTATAGAAGATACGATCAACATGAAGATGTTCACCGACGTTGACTAGTCCGTCTCACGTGATGATCGGACACGGCCTAGTTAACTCGGATCATGTAATACTTAGATGACTAGAGGGATGTCTAATCTAAGTGGGAGTTCATTAATAATTTGATTAGATGAACTTAATTATCATGAACTTAGTCTAAAATCTTTGCAATATGTCTTGTAGATCAAATGGCCAACGTAGTCCTCAACTTCAACGCGTTCCTAGAGAAAACCAAGCTGAAAGACGATGGCAGCAACTATACGGGCTGGGTCCGGAACCTGAGGATCATCCTCATAGCTGCCAAGAAAGATTATGTCCTACAAGCACCGCTAGGTGATCCACCCGTCCCACAGAACCAAGACGTTATGAACGCTTGGCAGACACGTGTTGACGACTACTCCCTCGTTCAGTGCGGCATGCTTTACAGCTTAGAGCCGGGGCTCCAAAAGCGTTTTGAGAGACATGGAGCATATGAGATGTTCGAAGAGCTGAAAATGGTTTTTCAAGCTCATTCCCGGATCGAGAGATATGATGTCTCCGATAAGTTCTTCAGCTGTAAGATGGAGGAAAATAGTTCTGTCAGTGAGCACATACTCACTATGTCTGGGTTACACAACCGCTTGTCTCAGCTGGGAGTTAATCTCCCGGATGATGCGGTCATTGACAGAATCCTCCAGTCGCTTCCACCAAGCTACAAGAGCTTTGTGATGAACTTCAACATGCAGGGGATGCGAAAGACCATTCCTGAGTTGTTCTCAATGCTGAAATCAGCGGAGGTAGAAGTCAAGAAGGAACATCAAGTGTTAATGGTCAATAAAACAACTAAGTTCAAGAAAGGCAAGGGCAAAAAGAACTTCAAGAAGGACGGCAAGGAAGTTGCCGCGCCCAGCAAGCAAGCTGCCGGGAAGAAGCCAAAGAATGGACCCAAGCCTGAGACGGAGTGCTTTTATTGCAAAGGGAAGGGTCACTGGAAACGGAACTGCCCCAAATACTTAGCGGACAAGAAGGCCGGCAACACCAAAGGTATATTTGATATACATGTAATCGATGTGTACCTTACCAGTACTCGTAGTGACTCCTGGGTATTTGATACCGGTGCTGTTGCTCATATTTGTAACTCACAGCAGGAGCTGCGGAATAAACGGAGACTGGCGAAGGACGAGGTGACGATGCACGTCGGGAATGGTTCCAAGGTCGATGTGATCGCCGTCGGCACGCTGCCTCTACATTTACCTACGGGATTAGTTTTAAACCTCAATAATTGTTATTTAGTGCCAGCTTTGAGCAGGAACATTGTATCGGGATCTCGTTTAATTCGAGATGGCTACTCATTTAAATCTGAGAATAATGGTTATTCCATTTATATGAGAGATATGTTTTATGGTCATGCTCCTATGGTGAATGGTTTATTCTTAATGAATCTCGGGCGTATTACTACACATGTTCATAATGTGAGTACCAAAAGATGTAAGGTTGATAATGATAGTCCCACATACTTGTGGCACTGCCGCCTTGGTCACATAGGTGTCAAACGCATGAAGAAGCTCCATGCAGATGGACTTTTAGAGTCTCTTGATTATGAATCATTTAACACGTGCGAACCATGCCTCATGGGTAAGATGACCAAGACTCCGTTCTCAGGAACAATGGAGCGAGCAACCGACTTATTGGAAATCATACATACTGATGTGTGCGGTCCAATGAGTGTTGAGGCTCGCGGTGGCTATCGTTATGTTCTCACCCTCACTGATGACTTGAGTAGATATGGGTATGTCTACTTAATGAAACACAAGTCTGAAACCTTTGAAAAGTTCAAGGAATTTCAGAGTGAGGTTGAAAATCAACGTGACAGGAAAATCAAGTTTCTACGATCAGATCGTGGAGGAGAATACTTGAGTCACGAATTTGGTGCACACTTAAGAAAATGTGGAATAGTTTCACAACTCACGCCGCCTGGAACACCTCAGCGTAACGGTGTGTCCGAACGTCGTAATCGCACTCTATTGGATATGGTGCAGTCTATGATGTCTCTTACTGATTTACCGCTATCTTTTTGGGGCTATGCTTTAGAGACTGCCGCATTCACTTTAAATAGGGCTCCGTCGAAATCCGTTGAGACGACACCGTATGAATTATGGTTTGGGAAGAAACCTAAGCTGTCGTTTCTAAAAGTTTGGGGATGCGATGCTTATGTCAAGAAACTTCAACCTGAAAAGCTCGAACCCAAGTCGGAAAAATGCGTCTTCATAGGATACCCAAAAGAAACTATTGGGTACACCTTCTACCTCAGATCCGAAGGCAAGGTCTTTGTTGCCAAGAATGGGTTCTTTCTAGAGAAAGAGTTTCTCTCGAAAGAGGTAAGTGGGAGGAAAGTAGAGCTTGATGAAGTATTACCTCTTGAACCGGTAAATGGCGCAACTCAAGAAAATGTTCCTGAGGTACCTGCACCAACTAGAGAGGAAGTTAATGATAATGATCAAGATACTTCTGATCAAGCTCCTACTGAAATTCGAAGGTCCACAAGGACACGTTCCGCGCCAGAGTGGTACGGCAACCCTGTCTTGGAAATCATGTTGTTAGACAACGGTGAACCTTCGAACTATGAAGAAGCGATGGCGGGCCCGGATTCCGACAAATGGCTAGAAGCCATGAAATCCGAGATAGGATCCATGTATGAAAACGAAGTATGGACTTTAACTGACTTGCCCGTTGAACGGCGAGCCATAGAAAATAAATGGATCTTTAAGAAGAAGACAGACACGGATGGTAATGTAACCATCTATAAAGCTCGACTTGTTGCTAAGGGTTATCGACAAGTTCAAGCGGTTGACTACAATGAGACTTTCTCACCGGTAGCGAAGCTAAAGTCCGTCCGAATCATGTTAGCGATTGCCGCATTCTATGATTATGAAATATGGCAAATGGACGTCAAAACAACATTCCTTAATGGTTTCCTTAAGGAAGAATTGTATATGATACAGCCGGAAGGTTTTGTCGATCCTAAGAATGCTAACAAGGTGTGATTTATGGGCTGGTGCAAGCATCTCGGAGTTGGAACATTCGCTTTGATGAGATGATCAAAGCGTTTGGGTTTACACAGACTTATGGAGAAGCCTGTGTTTACAAGAAAGTGAGTGGGAGCTCTGTAGCATTTCTCATATTATATGTAGATGACATACTTTTGATGGGAAATGATATAGAACTCTTGGACAGCATCAAGGCCTACTTGAATAAGAGTTTTTCAATGAAGGACCTTGGAGAAGCTGCTTATATATTAGGCATCAAAATCTATAGAGATAGATCGAGACGCCTCATAGGTCTTTCACAAAGCACATACCTTGATAAGATATTGAAGAAGTTCAATATGGATCAATCCAAGAAGGGGTTCTTGCCTGTGTTACAAGGTATGAAATTGAGCTCAGCTCAATGTCCGACCACGGCAGAAGATATAGAAGAGATGAGCGTCATCCCCTGATGTGAACCTTGCCGTAAGTTTGGTAGGAAGGTACCAAAGTAATCCTGGCAAGGAACACTGGACAGCGTTCAAGAATATCCTGAAGTACCTGAAAAGGACTAAGGAAATGTTTCTCGTTTATGGAGGTGACGAAGAGCTCTTCGTAAAGGGTTACGTCGACGCTAGCTTCGACACAGATCTGGATGACTCTAAGTCACAAACCGGATACGTGTATATTTTGAATGGTGGGGCAGTAAGCTGGTGCAGTTGCAAGCAAAGCGTGGTGGCGGGATCTACATGTGAAGCGGAGTACATGGCAGCCTCGGAGGCAGCACATGAAGCAATATGGGTGAAGGAGTTCATCACCGACCTAGGAGTCATACCCAATGCGTCGGGGCCGATCAAGCTCTTCTGTGACAACACTGGAGCTATTGCTCTTGCCAAGGAGCCCAGGTTTCACAAGAAGACAAGGCACATCAAGTGTCGCTTCAACTCCATTCGTGAAAATGTTCAAGATGGAGACATAGAGATTTGTAAAGTACATACGGACCTGAATGTAGCTGATCCGTTGACTAAACCTCTCCCTAGGGCAAAACATGATCAACACCAGAATTCCATGGGTGTTCGATTCATCACAATGTAACTAGATTATTGACTCTAGTGCAAGTGGGAGACTGTTGGAAATATGCCCTAGAGGCAATAATAAAAGCATTATTATTATATTTCCTTGTTCATGATAATTGTCTTTATTCATGCTATAATTGTGTTATCCGGAAATTGTAATACATGTGTGAATAACAGACACCAACATGTCCCTAGTGAGCCTCTAGTTGACTGGCCCGTTGATCAACAGATAGTCATGGTTTCCTGACTATGGACATTGGATGTCATTGATAACGAGGTCACATCATTAGGAGAATGATGTGATGGACAAGACCCAAACCTAAACATAGCACAAGATCGTATAGTTCGTTTGCTAGAGTTTTCCAATGTCAAAGTATCTTTTCCTTAGACCATGAGATCATGTAACTCCCGGATACCGTAGGAGTGCTTTGGGTATACCAAACGTCACAACGTAACTGGGTGACTATAAAGGTAGACTACGGGTATCTCCGAAAGTGTCTGTTGGGTTGACATGGATCAAGACTGGGATTTGTCACTCCGTATGACGGAGAGGTATCACTGGGCCCACTCGGTAATGCATCATCATAATGAGCTCAAAGTGACCAAGTGTCTGGTCACGGGATCATGCATTACGGTACGAGTAAAGTGACTTGCCGGTAACGAGATTGAACGAGGTATTGGGATACCGACGATTGAATCTCGGGCAAGTAACATATCGATTGACAAAGGGAATTGCATACGGGGTTGATTGAATCCTCGACATCGTGGTTCATCCGATGAGATCATCGTGGAGCATGTGGGAGCCAACATGGGTATCCAGATCCCGCTGTTGGTTATTGACCGGAGAGTCGTCTCGGTCATGTCTGCTTGTCTCCCGAACCCGTAGGGTCTACACACTTAAGGTTCGGTGACGCTAGGGTTGTGAAGATATGTATATGCAGTAACCCGAATGTTGTTCGGAGTCCCGGATGAGATCCCGGACGTCACGAGGAGTTCCGGAATGGTCCGGAGGTAAAGAATTATATATAGGAAGTGTTGTTTCGGCCATCGGGACAAGTTTCGGGGTTATCGGTATTGTACCGGGACCACCGGAGGGGTCCCGGGGGCCCACCGGGTGGGGCCACCTGTCCCGAGGGGCCACATGGGCTGTAGGGGGTGCGCCTTGGCCTACATGGGCCAAGGGCACCAGCCCCACTAGGCCCATGCGCCTAGGGTTTCCATGGGGGAGGAGTCCCACTAGTGGAAGGCACCCCGAGGTGCCTTGGGGGGGAGGGAAACCTCCCCCTGGCCGCCGCACCTAGGACATTGGATCTCCTAGGCTGCGCACCACCCCCCCTTGGCCCTCCTATATATAGTGGGGGAGAGGAGGGACTTGACACACCAGCCCCTGGCGCCTCCCTCTATCCCCGTTACGTCTCTCTTCCTCGTAGTATAGGCGAAGCCCTGCTACTGTGACGCCCTGCATCCACCACCACGCCGTCGTGCTGCTGGATCTTCGTCAACCTCTCCTTCTCCCTTGCTGGATCAAGAAGGAGGAGACGTCTCCCGTCCCGTACGTGTGTTGAACGCGGAGGTGCCGTCTGTTCGGCGCTTGGTCATCGGTGATTTGGATCACGTCGTGTTCGACTACATCATCACCGTTCTTTTGAACGCTTCCGTGCGCAATCTACAAAGGTATGTAGATGCATCCAATGACTCGTTGCTATATGAACTCCTAGATGATCTTGGTGAAACGAGTAGGAAAATTTTTGTTTTCTACAACGTTCCCCAACAGGGAGGCCTAAGTAGGCCAGAGAGGGGGCGGCTGGGCTGGCCGGTTGGCTAGCTGGGCCGGTTGGCCCAGCGTGGGGGGGGTTGCTTCTTTTCTTTTTCTATTTATCTTTATTTTTCTGTTTGCAAAATGTTTAGCACCTAAATGTTATTTATAAAATATGGGAGCTAGCTTATAAGTTGCAGTGCATCAAATCCTTGCACCAAAAACTAGCTTGGGTGAAATACTAATTCATATCAAATTTAGATTAATTAAAAGGTTATTAAATGTTGTTGCTTGCCAAAGTTTGAGGTTGTTAGGGTCACTTAACTAATCCATTTAAGTTTAGTTACAATTTTATATTTTCTTCAGAATTATTTGTTACTTAACGAACATTTTAGTTTTCAATTTTGACAACTTTTACTTTCCACTTTAAATTTAATTGAAGTTTGAATTAGGAGTTTGAAAAGAAATGTGATTCCAATGTGTTCAAGCCCTGTTTAGCAACATGATTAGCTTCATCACAGAGGGTTACTGTATCATGATTCTCGGGGTGTTACAAATCTCCTCCACTACAAAAAATCTCGTCCCGAGATTTAAGAGGGAAGTAAGGGGGAAAGTTCTGGTTACCAAATTCTAACGAATCTTCTCGGTCTTGGTTGCTCTTCTCGAAGAGGTCGATCCATAGCGTTGATGTCTCCTTTGCTATGCATCAATGCATCATGATGAAGTTGTCGTCCTTCCTTTAGGATCTTCACCGTACTTACGAAAAGGTGAGAAGGGAAAACCCTATAAGGACGGATTCTAACAAGATCAAGCATCAAACGGTTAATCTCAAGGGAAGAAGCATAAGTATCTCTTGAATTGAAACTTAAGAAGATACCGAGAGCAAAGTAAGAAGGTACCATGAGAAGTTTCAAACGGATAGGTATTCGTTCGATGCCTAATCAGAAGGTGAAAGGGTTTTAGGGCAACAAGAATAAGTATTGCGTCTGATACCAGAATAGATCACTAGGAAGGTGACCCGTCAAGTACATACGTAGCCAGGCACGAGAAATAACTTTGGAGACAGGGATATACAGAAGAGTCAGGTTTTGATCCTGTGGAACTGTGGGTTATGGGGCCACCATGTGGGTTAAAGTAATAGAGGCAGAGACATCTTGCATGGTCATGATAGCAAGGCCTGTCAAAGGGTAGCCCGTGAGATATGTCAGCAACAACGTCGGTACCAAGGGCGAGGGATGAAGAGAACCATTTTCCTACTCGTTAAACGAGGCGGACCAATAGGCAAAGTTCTCGTCCATCAGTGGTTACCGAAATGCCATCAACAAATGCAACAGGGTCTTACTGACACGGTTGTACACCAAGGTGTTTACATAAGCAGGAGAAAATTACTGCTTAGATCATATAGATCACCAGAAAGGTTAAAGAAATCAATGAAATGGAAAAGGTGACCATCAGATTAAACAGAACAATGGAAAGGTAAATGTGTTTAAACACATGTTTCAAGGATATATCCTTCCCAAGGACAAGCAGAGCATGATATCCATGATAGGATAGAAAGTAGATAACCGTTTAGGTAAGGGGAAAGGAATTTCATGACATTACCCAAACAACGGTATTTGGATAATGGATAAAGAAAATTGAGCATTGTTCTTCAAATGCTCTTATTGAAAATCGGAGTACCACAGACATGCTTCGAGGTAGCATTGGCATGGTCTTCAAGCGAAGGTCAGACTATGGATACAAAGGATCCATCGGAAACAACTTATAGAATAAGTCTTACAATTTCCTCATGGAAGAATGGATAACCTTTCAGAAAGGAAACTATAACAATAGGTCCTCCAGCCAGGTGCGCTAGGCACGACATCACCTTACTGGGTAATATAAGGACCAACGTTACGACTCTTGAAAAATGTCTCAACCATCATATCTGACCGAGGTTCAGATCCGATTGGTGCCAGGATACCTCAGACGTTCGGATGCCTGAGAAGGAAAAGGTGCAACACTGACGAGATGACCATGTAAGATTCTCGGGAAATGAACTTTGGGAGCGAGTTCCGAAACAAAAGCTCATCATTAAACCAATGAAGGGATAAGGAGGTAGCTGATGAACTCGGCGACAATTCAACGAGACTTCCAAAAGGTGGGTTTCCACAATTATGTGAACAAGGAGATAACATTAGTCACATCTAATTATATAATGATGTATGCTTGAGGAAAACATACACATTTAAACATTGCTTAAAAGGTGCACCCGAAATATGGGCTTAGGTAGCATGATAAATATTTAGAATGGTGATTCAATAACCAATGGTCCAAGAATGAAATATCGACCATTAATATCAAAGCATTAGGGTTGCTAGAAGTGCAGAATCACAGCAGTTCCGTTCACTGCATCCCAGTTAGAATCAACACGGGGACCAAGAAACAAAGGGATACGGCGATAAGTATCACTGTATCAAGAATTTGTTATGAGGTGGAGCAAGTCCCAGAACATCCTTGACATAATAGATAGTAATACTTCAAGGTAGAATATAATGCAAGCTGGATAGCAGGTTGCATCAATAACAGAACGAGTTTGTGATGAAAGAACAGTAAGGGTGTTGTTGATGGTAACACAAATCATCGAGGGGTAAGGATGGTATTTCTCATCAGGAAGTTGATTGATATCATGGAAGATCTCATTACGTTGAGGATGATCATGACACATTTGTCGAAAGTTTTCTTGAAGATGTAATCAATCAGCGACGACAACAAGTCAAAGGAATGATGAAACGGAAGGTTATTGGTACACGGGTACAACACAAACTCGAAATCAAGCTTTCTGTTCAAGGTGAAATGATATGATGAGGAAAATTGATGTAAGCTTAGCTTATCATCGAAAATTGTGCTACAGGAAGAAGGACCAAGTAGCACAATTAAAAGTTTGCACGATAATGATATAGCCGATAAGGGCTGGAAATGACTTGAAGGGTTATTAAACTCGTAAGCAACGAGAATTACTTAGAGTTACTGAATCAGAGTGCGGAATCAATTCACTTATCGATGTTCTCGATTGACGACAACCCATAACTCGTGGAGTGACTCTAATAGGGAAAGGTATTACTCCAGCACAAATTCATAAGATGTAGTGCATTGGCATGATATCCTCAAGATACCAGGGGGATAATACTCGAAGGCATATCAAATGAAAGGTTGAAGTGGGGTGTATCGATATATAGAAGACAAGCGCTTTAACTTGTCTGAGAAGTGGAATCAGAGGAAGAAATTATGGTCGGAACCACAATCATAAATGATCGAACCACGGGTACAAGATGAACTTCTAACAAGGGGGTAATTATTTTTACGAGCAGCTTCCATGGTAAGTTCTACATCGTGTCCATGGGCATGAACACAAAGTTCAAGGTCGACTCCCACTTCTCCAATGCATAACCTTTCATTCACTTCTCATTTCTTTTCGAAATGGCATTAGTTGTTGAAAGTTTTACCTGGTGCAATACCAGATAAGTAGGACCTGTGAAATCTTTCGAGTTTGCACAGATTAGGGAAGGCATTGGTTCAACCCATCGGGGCTTCTTAGGAACATATACCACAAGCTTCAAGAGTAAATATCACCAGCTCGAAAGCAGAGCATGGTTGGCAAAAGGAGATGATACAATTTACCAAAGGCATTATATCCCCGTGGAAAGGCTCACAAGGTTATTGAATATGAAGGACGATGTCGGATGAAATCTAACAATGGATCGGGCGATCCACAACGGAGCTGATGTGAGTATCGGTACTCCATCAGAGGAAGAAAGAATGCACGGGCATCATATTGTAGAACATTGGAATAATTCGATGCTTAGATAACAAAGGAATTATGATTTCCAAAACAAAGGATCAGAAGCAGACGCTCTGATCAATGATGGATAAGTTGAAGTCACTTAGTTGGACAGTCTATAAAGGTTTGAATTGTGGAGAACCGACTCATGTCTGAAATGACATCTGAGCCGAAAAAATAATTTTAAAAAGGATAACCGGATGATTGCGTGCATACACACACATTGAATCAATAGGCTCAAAATGGCTAAGGCAAAGGATGTTAACGAAGACTACTAGTCCTATGGAATTAACCATAATGCAAGCAAGCAAGAATTTCAAGAGTAACAGGTTGCAGAGGATTTTCGAAAGATCAAATCCGAAGAATTTTGTGAGACACATGAATAATTGATAATAACGGATCCTCGATAAATGTGAGGAAATAACCGTAAGGGTTTTTATGCGAAATAAAACTACAAGTCTGTAAACTCAAAGGATTCTCGGGACAACGGAGAGTATATCGAGGCATCTTGTTACGACAAGAGCGACAAGAAATGATCATGAGAATGACAAGTGCATGCAGATATCCATAAGGATATATCGGTGGCCGTGAATTTCAAAGGCGATGAGCACAAGGGTCTCGAGAAAATATCGAGGGATGTCCTCAGAATCTTCTGACGAAGCAGGTGATCTTCCGGAATGAGGGCTCTCCGGGAGAAATATTTACGAGAACCTAGACTCAGAGTTAGTAAGATCTTTTAACCCGAATACAAGAGAAATTAGAATCCCGGAGTATAGACGAGGAATAAAAGATCCTAATACCACCCAATGGCGACGTGGGCCTGTAAGGCACACATCCATGTTAGTAAAAGTTTTTGCTATGTCTAGACTCGACTTCGGCCAAGAGTGTGGAAGGGGGATTCCTACAGGCAGTCGGCTCTGATACCAACTTGTGACGCCCCCGATTTAATCGTACACTAATCATGCATGCAAACGTGTATGATCAAGATCAGGGACTCACGGGAAGATATCACAACACAACTCTATAACATAAATAAGTCATACAAGCATCATAATACAAGCCAGGGGCCTCGAGGGCTCGAATACAAGTGCTCGATCATAGACGAGTCAGCGAAAGCAACAATATCTGAGTACAGACATAAGTTAAACAAGTTTTCCTTAAGAAGGCTAGCACAAACTGGGATACAGATCGAAAGAGGTGCAGGCCTCCTGCCTGGGATCCTCCTAAACTACTCTTGGTCGTCGTCAGCGGCCTGCACGTAGTAGTAGGCACCTCCTGTGTAGTAGGAGTCGTCGTCGACGATGGCGTCTGGCTCCTGGGCTCCAGCATCTGGTTGCGACAACCAGGTAGAAGGGAAAGGGGAAAAGAGGGAGAAAAGCAACCGCGAGTACTCATCCAAAGTACTCGCAAGCAAGGAGCTACACTACATATGCATGGGTATATGTGTAAAGGGCCATATCAGTGGACTGAACTGCAGAATGCCAGAATAAGAGGGGGATAGATAATCCTGTCGAAGACTACGCTTCTGGCATCCTCCGTCTTGCAACTTGTAGAAGAGAGCAGACTGAAGTCCTCCATGTAGCATCGCATAGCATAATCCTACCCGGCAATCCCCTCCTCGTTGTCCTGTTGGAGAGCGATCACCGGGTTGTATCTGGCACTTGGAAGGGTGTGTTTTATTAAGTATCCGGTTCTAGTTGTCATAAGGTCAAGGTACAACACCGGGTCGTCCTTTTACCGAGGGACACGGCTATTCGAATAGATAAACTTCCCTGCAGGGGTGCACCACATAAACCAACACGCTCGATCCCATTTGGCCGGACACACTTTTCTGGGTCATGCCCGGCCGCGGAAGATCAACACGTCGCAGCCCCACCTAGGCACAACAGAGAGGTCAGCACGCCGGTCTAAACCTAAGAGCACAGGGGTCTGGGCCCATCGCCCTTAGCACACCTGCACGTTGCGAACGCGGCCGGAAGCAGACCTAGCCTAGTGGCCTTCCAGTCCAATCCGGCGCGCGCCGCTCAGTCGCTGACGTCACAAAGTGCTTCGGCTGATACCACGACGTCGAGTGCCCATAACTTTCCCACGTAGTTGGTTAGTGCGTATAGACCAAATGGCCAGACTCAGATCAAATACCCAGATCTCGTTAAGCGTTTTAAGTATCCGTGAACGCCGACCAGGGCGAAGCCCACCTCTCTCCTAGGTGGTCTCAACCTGCCTTGTCGCTCTGCCACAAAGTAACAGTCGGGGGCCGTCGGGAACCCAGGCCCACCACTACCTGGGTGGAACCACCTGCCCCTTCAGCCCCCATCTCCGAACAGTATCACAGGTAATGTAACAGTGTAAAGTATATAGTATATGCCCGTGATCACCTCCCGAAGTGATCACGGCCCAGTAGTATAGCATGGCAGACGGACAAGAGTGTAGGGCCACTGATGGAACACTAGCATCCTATACTAAGCAGTAGGATAGCAGGTAAAGGTAACAACAGTAGTAGCAAGGACAGGCCATGCAGCAGTATAGGATTAACTGAAAGCAGTAACATGCTACACTACTCTAATGCAAGCAGTATAGAGAAGGAATAGGCGATATCTGGTGATAAGGGGGGGCTTGCCTGGTTGCTATGGCAAGAGAGAGGGGTCGTCAACCCCGTAGTCGTACTGGGTAGCAGCGGCGTCGGTCTCGGTGTCTAGCAAGAGAAGAGGGGGAAGAAACAATAAATATTTAAGCAAACAGATGAAAAGCGATGCATGACATGACAAGTATCGGTGCTAGGGGTGCCCTAACGCGGTATGAGGTGATACCGGTGAAGGGGGGAAACATCCAGGAAAGTATCCCCAGTGTTTCGCGTTTTCGGATAGAGGAGCCGGAGGGGGAAAGTTGCGAGTTTGGTATGTTAGGGGTGTGTGGCGGACGAACAGGCTGCGTATCCGGATTCGTCTTGTCGTTCTGAGCAACTTTCATGTTGAAAATAATTTAATCCGAGTTACGGATTAAAAGATATGATTTTCTAAAGATTTTATTAATTTTTGGAATTTAATTAATTATTTAATTTAATTCGAAAAAAGGATTTATGACATCAGCAGCGGTCAGTGACAAATTTAATCCGAGTTTAACCCGAGTTACGGTCAGTGACACATTTAGGCCCACCCCCCTAATTTAATCCGAGTTACGATCAGTGTTACATTTTAATTAAACAATTTAATTACCCTAATTCGTATTAACTAATTAGGGGGGTGGGCCCCACTATCATACTAATTAATTCATTGACTAACAGTTTAATTAGTTTAGTTATTTGATTAGTTTAATTAATCAAAATTAATTAAGTTAATTAATTCTTTAAATAATTAATTATTTATTTATTTTTTCTATTTTCCTATTTTTATTTTTATTTAAACGTTCCGTGGGGTTAGGGGCCCACATGTCATAGGCTAGAGGGGCCTTGCGGGCGCGGGCACCCAGCCCGATTGGGCATATGCCCAGGTCAACTGGGGCGGCCATCGGCAGGGCAAGGCCGGTCGCCTGAGGTGGCAGCGGCGAGGCCGTGGCCGGTGATGGCCACCGGGGTGTTGTGGGGCGCCGGCCAAGGGAAGCGAGGCCACAGCAAGCAGCAAGGGGGGTGACGCGGGGAGGAGCTAAGCAGTAGTGGTGGCTAGGTAGTGCAGCAGCAACAGCAGCGACCCAGGGCAGCGCAGAGGCACGGACGGGCGCGGGCGACGCACGTGGGGACACACGGCGGCGCGGCCGAACGCGGGGATGGGCGCGGGCAGGTGCCGGCTAGCAGGGGCGCGCGCGGACCCGGCGAGCACGAGGCGTGTGGCGACGCCGGAGCGACGTGGTGAGCGAGCGAGGTCGCGAGAGAGAGGAGGAGGAGGAGGAGGAAGGGCGTGCGCTCACAGTGGGGGAGTAGGGACCGGGCAACGGGGCGCGGGGAGCGACTCGGGGAGGAGGACGAGGAGGCCCGGCGTGGGGAGGAGACGGCGGGGACAGGCGACGCCGACGAGGCGGTGGCGGCGATGTCGTTGCGGCTTCAGGCGACGGCGTCGAGCGGCGGGGGGGAGGGGGGCGGAGTCGAACGCCCCCGCTCCCGATCTGGATTGGGGAGGGAGAGCGAGGAGTGCGGGGGGAAGAGTGGGGAGTGGTTAGGGTTTGGTGGTGGGGAGGCCTAAGTAGGCCAGAGAGGGGGCGGCTGGGCCGGCCGGTTGGCTAGCTGGGCCGGTTGGCCCAGCGTGGGGGGGGGGGGGTTGCTTCTTTTCTTTTTCTATTTATCTTTATTTTTATGTTTGCAAAATGTTTAGCACCTAAATGGTATTTATAAAATATGGGAGCTAGCTTATAAGTTGCAGTGCATCAGATCCTTGCACCAAAAACTAGCTTGGGTGAAATACTAATTCATATTAAATTTAGATTAATTAAAAGGTTATTAAATGTTGTTGCCTGCCAAAGTTTGAGGTTGTTAGGGTCACTTAACTAATCCATTTAAGTTTAGTTACAATTTTATAATTGCTTCAGAATTATTTGTTACTTAATGAACATTTTAGTTTTCAATTTTGACAACTTTTATTTTCCACTTTAAATTTGATTGAAGTTTGAATTAGGAGTTTGAAAAGAAATGTGATTCCAATGTGTTCAAGCCCTGTTTAGCAACATGATTAGCTTAATCACACAGGGTTACTGTATCATGATTCTCGGGGTGTTACACCCTCCCCGGCCATGCTCTGCTCCGGCCGCGCGAGCGCGATCCCGCCCTGGCCATGCGTGCGCCGCCACGGCCGCTCGAGCCCTGCTCTAGCTGTGTGTGGTAGGTGGTGCCGTGGTGGAAGGAAAAGGAGAGGAGAGAGGAGAAAGAAAAGAGAGAAAGGAGAGGAGAGATGAGAGAGAGGGCCGATGCATGCAAAAAAGAAGTGCCGGCGTCCCCGGCTGCCCTCCAGGGGGCTGGGTTTGGGATGGGCATGCCGGCCGTAACTTTTGCCAAATCCGACGCAAAACAGGTTCCTGGGACCCCGAGTGGGGCGTTTTTTGCTCGCTGGCATCCAAAAAGGCGCCTGGGAAGGCTTCTTGGGGGCCTTAGTGGAGATGCTCTAAGAGGCGGGATTGCATGTGTTTTTTCAAGCGATGGATGGTTAGCTAGGTTAGGATCGTTCGTATTTGTTGTTTAAATTCCGACTAGTCGGAAGTTAGTCCAGTCCTTAAACAAATAACGTTGTGCAAAACATACATGTAGAAACCATGAGAAACATCAGGGGGAGGACACATATAAAGAAAGATTTGTACAAAAGCCTAGAAAAATAAAATTACAATGAAACCCCTTAGGGAGTTTTGGTACTTCGACCATCACCATCCATTGTCATTGGACACGAGGGAGCATCACACCGAAAGGGCTTTGTGAATCGAAGAAGAGGCCCGCCATCGGCAGAGCCAATCTCGAGGTGGAACATCAATCGAGGATTGTCAATGTGCTCCTTGAACCTCAAAATCATCATATATCACCAACATCGTCTAGGAAGATCACCTGATTCAGCGCCCTCGAGCCGGTATCCATGTTCCTAAGCCATCGTCCTCCATCGTACACAGATGTTGCCATCGGAGACTGTTGGGGATATTACTACTGGGCGTAAACCGGCCTACCTGGGCCGGGTTAACTTCATCAGTAGTTCAGGAGTGTTAAAGCCCAAGGAGCTAGATAAGGGCCCAAGGTCGTAGTCGGTTTAATGATTGTAGTCATAAACCGGTTTGTATGTAAACTTGTATTGTAAGTTAGGAATAAGGAGAGACCAACCCGGGTACGAGTATGAACCGGAGATTGGGACTCTGTGAACCGACGGGCGTCATCCGTGTATATAAGGGGACGACCCGATAGCGGTTCAAGGACAGACAACCACAACTCGAGACTTAGGCAAAGCTTGTTTGCTCCCTAGTCATCGAAACCCCATCAATTCCATCACAAACTAGACGTAGGCTTTTACCTTCATCGAAGGGGCCGAACTAGTATAAACTCTCTGTGTCCCTGTGTCCGCTTTAACCCCTTCGAGTTAACTAGTTGCGATGGCTCCACGACTAAGTCCTTTCGCTAGGACATCTGCCGTGACAACCCACGACAGTTGGCGCCCACTGTGGGGCTATCGCGCGATGGTTTCAAGTTCTTGGAGGGCCGCTTTGAAGGACTCGAGGGATACGCCGTGGGCCGGATGACCAAGAGTCGTCGCGGCAAGATCTACATCGACGATGCAGGCCGGGGCCCCGAGGCCGGCTCGATTGAGTACGGGTACCGGGTCCCTTTTGGTGGCATACACGTCTTCATCGGCAAGATCGGTGAACCGGGCCCTGAGCTGGACACCTGCACCGACCTCATCGAGACAGCTCAGCGTGCGCGACCTGCCCGGGCTAAACTGGCCGTAAAGCGTGCCTTCGTGGGAGTCATCCATGGAGGAAGCTACGAGGACGGATCAGGATCTGGCGGTGAAACCGTCGTTTACTCTAGTGACGAGTCATCGACCGGAGAAACTGAGTCATTGTATCAGCTACAAGATGGCCGGATTGGGGGCTGTTCCGATGGCGACAGTATTCCAGACCCCTCCGATCTACCCAACCGAGTTGGAATATTCATGGCCGGTACACAAGTAGCGCTTCACTCATCGACGGCCGCAGTAGTGGTTTCCGGTTCAGCAGCAGCAACAGCGGCCGGGGCAGGAGGCTCTGTGCGCCCGCCGGCTCAAGTTCTATCCGATCTGTTTGATGCATTGGCTGCGCTCATGGCAGAGGCTAATCCGGTGGATCAGGACGCTCAAAACGCAGAGATTTCAAAGGTGAGGGAGCAGATCACTCAGGCCAAAGCGGATCTAGCAGCGGAAGAGGTTAGGATGACTGCAGAGCGGGCCGCTTTGGACGCGCAAGCCTACAAGCTCATGCTGGACCAGAACGCATCACAGGAAGTCATGAGGAGGAAGTACCAATCTCGTTTGCCTTCAGTTTTCGAAGCGAGGGACCTTTTTAATACCCCTGGAGCGGGGACCAGTAATCCGCCGGTGGTAAACCGGGCGGAGGCACCTGGGACAGGCGCACCGGTTCTGCCCCGTGTAATAGATCTGCCCGTCATAATACTGGTGAACCGCAGGCTGTGCCCACACCTCCGGGTCACTATTCCAATCCGCTCGATAATCTTGTTGCGTCTGCGGCACGGTTGGAGGCTATTCCGGTTGAGGCGATTCATTACAGGCAATAGAGATGCGCCGAGTCAAGGAGCTCCTCAGGACGGCTTTGGTCCAACAGGAAGCGTATTCGTACAGCCGCGATCGGATTCATTCTACCCCGCGTCCAAGCCGGAGTTATAGCAGGCACATGGAGGAGCCAGCTGAGTCAAGTAATGCACGGCGTGGAGCGCCCCGTGGCGGCAATCCGGCCCATGATGCCCAGGAGGTGGTAGACCGGGCCCGAGCATGCAGGGAAGCCGAGTTAGCAGCACAGCATCAGGCTCGTCAGCTTACGCCGGTTCGTCCAACCACTTTGGTTGAACCGGGGCTCACTTCTAGTGCATTGGGGGTGCCTTGCCTTGTTCCCGCTTTACACAATGTGCACCTGCCTAAGGATTTTAAGGGCCCGCGCAAGGTACCAAACTATACGGCGGATCAACCCCCAGAGACATGGGTGGAGAGCTATGAGATGGCCATGGAGATTCTTGATGTGGATGAAGCGGCGTGTGCAAAATATTTCACCATGATGCTTGAAGGGGCAGCCCGAACCTGGTTAAAGAGCTTGCCGCCCAATTCTATCGGTTCATGGGCCCAGTTGCAAGCCCGGTTCATCAATAATTTTAAAGACACATGTAAGCAGCCCATGTCGATAGTGGATTTAGCTGCCTGTGTCCAAGAGGAAGGAGAATCAACTACTCATTGGGTGCACCGGGTTTCACAAGTTCTGCATTCATCAGACCGCATCAATGCTGACACCGCAGTTATAACCTTGGAAGGCAATTGCCGGTTTGGACCCCTGAAATTAAAGTTAGGATGGATGAAGCGCCATTGCACTGATATGGGCACTCTCATGGCCGCTTTGGTAAAGTATTCTGATTCTGATAGTACCAAGGATCCCGAGTCTGATGATGAAAAGACAGGGAAGGGAAAGAAGAGCAGCAACTCCAAAGGTCAGCAGCATCACTCAGCAGGTAATGGTGGTGGAGGCAAGCGTAAAGCAGATGGCAACATGGATTTTGTGGCTAATACTAACATACAGGACAGGGGCCAGCGGCGTAAGGGCAAAAACCGCAGTGGAGCGCCTAGTCCTAATCCGGACCGCTTAAATTATCTATTGAACCAGCCCTGTCCAAAGCATGGGACAAGGGAGGTACCAGCAAACCACCTTTGGAAGGATTGCTATATTATGCAGGAGTTCAAGAGCTCCAGTGCTTTCCGGTATGACCCCAGCTCCGGTGGTGGTTCTGGATCCGGGCCGGGTCACGGTGGAGGAAATTCTGGTTCAGGATTTAGTGGCAATCCGGGCGGACATAACAATCAGAGTCATCAGAATAACCAAGGTGGTTACAATCAGCAACAGCAGCAGTCGGGTTATCAGAGCAACCCAAAGCAATTGAATAGTGGGCAATATCACGTATTCACCACTAGCTTGGACAAGCGAGACCGGAAGGTCCAGAAGCGGGCAGTTAATTCTGTTGAACCGGCCGTGCCCCGGTATCTGCGCTGGTCAGAGAAGCCAATCATATGGAGAAGAGAGGATCACCCTCCCCAGGTTGACAATCCGGGTCAGCTGGCTTTAGTGGTGGCACCTCAGGTGGGAGGTTATAAGTTCACCAAGGTACTCATGGATGGAGGTAGCAGCATTAACATCTTATACTATGAGACCTTCCGTCGAATGGGGCTAACAGATAAAGATCTCCGACCTTCGAATACGGTTTTTCATGGTGTGGTACCTGGTAAGTCAGCGTACCCCGTTGGCAAGATAGCACTAGAGGTGGTCTTTGGAGATGATCATGATTCAGATCAGAGATGCTGACGTTTGAAGTGGTGAAAATCCAAAGCCCGTATCACGCCCTGTTTGGTCGACCGGCCTATGCCAAGTTCATGGCACGGCCCTGCTATATATACTTGCAGCTCAAGATGCCGGGTCATAAGGGGACCATCACGGTTCACGGAAGCCGTAAGATCACTTTGGAGTGTGAAGAAGGAGATGCAGCCTATGCAGAATCGGTTTGTGCTACCGAGGAGCTGAAATATTACAAGGACAATGTTGATCCGACGGATATGACTCCTTTGAAGAAACCTACCACGGAGCATGATCCGGCCCTGAAGTTCACATCGGCAGCTGAGACTAAGCTTGTTGACTTCGTACCTGGCGATTCGTCCAAGCAGTTCAGCATCAGTGCCAATTTGGATCCGAAATAGGAAAGCGCGCTCATCAAGTTCATCCATGAGAATCGGGACATCTTTGCATGGAAACCTTCTGACATGCCAGGTGTACCGAGGCAACTCGCTGAGCACACTCTTAATGTGGATCCTAAATACAAACCGGTGAAACAGTTCCTCCGCCGGTTCAACGAAGAAAGGCGTAAAGCTATTGGAGAAGAGGTGGCCAGGCTTTTAGCAGCTGGCTTCATCATTGAAGTTTTCCACCCTAAGTGGCTTGCTAGTCCGGTGCTGGTCCTTAAGAAAAACGTCACCTGGCGCATGTGTGTGGATTACACTGATCTTAATAAGGCCTGTCCTGCAGATCCTTTTGCCCTCCCTCGTATTGATCAGATTATTGATGCTACAGCGGGTTGCGAGCGTTTATGTTTTCTGGATGCATATTCTGGATATCATCAGATCAAAATGGTAGTTAAGGACCAGGAGAAGACAGCGTTCATAACTCCCTTTGGAGCCTTCTGCTATGTATCTATGCCTTTTGGGCTCAAAAGTGCCCAGGCAACCTATCAGCGATGTGTGCAAAATTGTCTCCACAAACAGATTGGCCACAACATACATGCTTATGTGGATGATATTGTGGTTAAGTCAAGGAAGGGGGAGACTTTGGTTGATGATTTGAAGGAAACCTTCGATAACCTACAGACGTACAAGATGATGCTCAATCCGGCCAAATGTGTCTTCGGTGTACCGGCGGGCAAGTTATTGGGTTTTCTGGTGTCCAACAGGGGAATTGAAGCTAATCCGGAGAAAATTACGGCTATCACCTCCTTGGCTAAACCAAAGTGCATCAAAGATGTGCAACGTTTGGCGGGCCGGATTGCAGTGTTGAGCCGGTTTATCAGCCGCCTTGGTGAGAAAGCAATCCCTTTATATCAGATGTTGAAGAAGACGGATCAGTTCATCTGGAGTTCTGCCGCTGATCGGGCGTTTGAGGACTTAAAGCGGCAATTGGCCAATCCACCCATGCTCGCCGCTCCCATCGACAAGGAGCCCTTGCTGCTGTATGTTGCTGCTAATGCTCGCGCGGTCAGTGTAGCTATTGTGGTAGAGCGGAAGGAGGCAGGCAAAGAGCATCCGGTTCAACGTCCGGTTTATTATATTAGCGAGGTACTTATTGAATCCAAACAAAGGTACCCGCATTGGCAAAAGCTGGTATATGGAGTTTTTATGGCAAGCCGGAAGCTGAAGCAGTATTTCCAAGGGCATCCAATCACAGTGGTCAGCTCTGCCCCCTTGGGTGACATCATCCAGAACCGGGAAGCGACGGGTCGGATTGCCAAGTGGGCTATAGAGCTGGGGCCGCACGGTTTAAAGTACGTGCCTCGGATGGCGGTGAAGTCCCAAGCACTTGTTGATTTCATCAATGATTGGACGGAGCTGCAGGCCCCAGAAGAGAAGCCGGATCACACATATTGGACTATCCATTTCGACGGATCATGGCAATTGGAGGGCTCGGGGGCTGGAGTCATATTAACTTCCCCGCGAGGTGACAAGTTCTGTTATGTTCTCCGCTTAATGTTCCCTTGTACTAACAATGCAGCTGAGTATGAAGCCTTGCTCCATGGTCTCCGGATGGCTAAGGAGATGAATCTAAGCCGGGTTAAGTGCTTCGGTGACTCGGATTTAGTGGCTCAACAGGTGTCTGGCACTTGGGATTCTAAAGACCCACTCATGGCTGCATATTGTCGTGAGGTTGATATTGTTGCAGGTCACTTCAAGGGCTATCAGGTGGACCACGTGGACCGTCGGAAGAATGAGGCGGCGGACGCTTTAAGCCGGCTGGGCTCACAGGGTAAACCGGTTCCGCCCAATGTTTTTCTCGATGTACTGCACAACCCATCGGTTCAACTACCTGGTGAAGCGGATTTGGCTGTTCCTGATCCGGAGGCTAAGTTGGTGGCAGCACTCCATGTCATTCCGGATTGGACACTTCCTTACTTGGCGTATATGAACCGGGGCGAGTTACCAGAGGACGAGACTCTGGCCAGACAAATAATACGGCGGTCCAAGTCCATGACAATTGTCAATGGCGAGTTGCACCATTGCAGTGTATCTGGAGCGTTTCAACGTTGTGTGTCTCCTGAGGAAGGCTGTGAAATTTTGCGTGAGATCCACGAAGGAGATTGTGGTCACCACGCCGGTTCAAAATCATTGGTGGCTAAAGCGTCCCGCCACGGTTTCTATTGGTTAACTGCCCATGCTGATGCGGAGGATCTGGTCAGACGATGTGATGGTTGCCAAAAGTTCTCAAGACGTGCTCATGTACCGGCTCAAGAATTGAGGATGATTCCAATCACTTGGCCATTTGCAACTTGGGGGCTAGATATGGTTGGGCCTTTCAAAAGGTCCAAGGACAAAAAGACCCACCTCCTGGTGGCGGTTGATAAATTTACAAAGTGGGTGGAGGCAGAACCTGTCAGCAAGTGTGATGCAGCCACCGCGGTTCAGTTCATCAAAAAGGTGATTTTCCAGTTTGGCTTTCCACACAGTATCATCACAGACAATGGTACCAATTTGTTCAAGGGTGCCATGAAAGAGTTCTGCGAACGAGAGCACATCCGCCTTGACGTTTCATCAGTGGCGCACCCACAGTCCAATGGTCAAGCAGAAAGAGCTAATCAGGAGATCTTGAGAGGCATCAAGCCCCGGCTTATGGTTCCCCTGCAGAGGACGCCGGGTTGTTGGGTTGAAGTGTTGCCATCCGTATTATGGAGCATTAATACCACACCAAACAGATCAACAGGATACACGCCGTTCTTCATGGTTTATGGAGCAGAGGCGGTTCTCCCTAGTGATATCCGTCACGATTCACCTCGTGTTGCGGCTTATGTTGAAGCGGACAACGAGACGGCTCGACAAGACGCTTTGGACCGGTTGGATGAAGAGCGAGACATAGCAGCTGCCCGTTCGGCGATTTACCAGCAGGATCTTCGTCGCTATCACAGTCGTCGGGTCAGGACCAGAACCTTTCAAGAGGGAGATTTGGTGCTTCGACTCATTCAAGATCAAACCGATATGCATAAGTTATCCCCACCTTGGGAGGGACCTTTCGTGGTTAGCAAGAATCTGCACAACGGATCATACTATCTGATCGATATTCGAGAGCATAAAGACTCACGTACATCAGAGGAAGAGACCAACAGGCCGTGGAACATAGCTCATCTTCGGCCTTACTATACTTGAGCCATTGGCTCTGCTTATGTACATATTATGACAGTGTATATATTATAAATACAATAAACCAGATCCTCGGCTAAGGCGGGGTATCTGTTCTTTTATATCATGTGTGGTTACATGGAGTTGATCTGTTTTAAAGCGGCCTCCGGTTTACCCCTTGAAAAAATTATAAATATCACTTGGGGGCTCAGTCATGTCTGAACCGATGCAACACCTTTTGATAGGCGAAAGCCACCAGATCACTTGGGGGCTCGGTCGTGTCCGAACCGATGCAACACCTTTAATCGACGAAAGCCACCAGATCACTTGGGGACACGGTCAAGTCTGAACCGGTCACGCCTCTTGATCGGCCTAAAGGCCTTAGAATCACTTGGGGGCTTGGTCGAACCCGAACCATTGCCATGCCACTTGATCAGCGTAATGCCACGGTTTCATTTGGGGACCTGGCTGACTTGAACCATAGCTACACCTTTGGGGAGCTTGGTCGTGTCCGACCATGGTAACACCATCTGATCGGCTCAGTAAAGCCTCTCTTTTTGCAAAAGTTTTTGTCATTACCCTTGCTTCAATATCTCTTCTTGATAAGTTGTTGTTTTATCTTGGATGCGTTTCTTAAACCGACAACGTTTTATACCGGTTCAACAGCCAATTTGGTGGAACACGGTCCATTATTAAACCGGCGATTATTTACCCGGTTTGATGCTTTTTCTGTTAAACATCCTTTTTGGAGTAACAAAGGGTTCGTTATGACCAAGCATGGTTTTACACAGTAAACCGGCATTATATATATACAAGAGCTGTTTTCTCCCATAACGGTGCAGGTTTATTAAACCGCCGATTCAAATTTGGTTAAGCCAACTTCATGCCCAGCAATGGCAGGTATTTTGTATCACGTATTTGATCATATACCTTAATTTCATTGCATGTATCTATAAAGGTCCTAAATCGGCTGGCGGTATAACCGCCGTCGCAGTTTAAGAGTTCATGATTGCAGGAAATATAGATTGAAGACTTCAAGCAAAAGTATCGGCACCTATGCACGATGGCATATTAAAAGTAAAAGTATTGGCTATCCTATTACAAGGCAACACGGTGCCCAAATAAGATCATTGTATTTTTGGCGAAATATAAAGCAGCCAGTTAAACCGGCTTTCGGTTCACTCCTGCTCGCCAGCCCGGGTTGACGGTTGCGGGTCATCCTGCGCCACTTCAGCCTCTTCACCCCTACCCAGTGGCTGGAAGTCAACAGTGGTCCAGTCGATTCCCATTAATGCTTGAAAAACAGCCTCCTCATGGATCAGTGAAGACGGTTCAATATCAGGAGCGTAAGTATGCTTACGGATTGGAGGAATCAAGTTCTCCGCTTCAGGAATTGGTGCAGCCACTCGTTTGTTCTGATCATTATACTGAGCTTGATAATGCGACAAATCTGTTTCTTCTGCCAATTGGAAGGCCAGAGGGCGCACCGCCCAGTTTATCGCTCTCAGATCATCTTCGTTGAATTCTGAGCCATCTTCTTTCAAGCTGGGATAGCCTTGAGCTGCCTCAACAGGATCGAAATTAGGCACCCATGCTTTGGCCCGGATTATGGCATTGATGGCTCCGGTTTGGGCAGCAGACTTTTTCAGCTCTTCAATCCGAGCAGGAAGCATTGACAATCTCTTCAGCGTATCTTGGATTAATGTGGGTGCCGGATTATTATGTGACGCAGTCGAGATGATCCGCTGCGCTCCAGTGTACAGCTGCTTGATTAAAGTATAGGCAGCTTTTAGCTTCATCCGAACATCTGACCCCAAGTGGTTAATGCGGGTGCCTGCAACATGATAGAACAGTTCACAAACCGGACCTATTATAAAAGGGATCAAAATTATCATAGAAGTCAAAGGAAGCTTACCAAAGATGGCGGCAGTCATTGCATGCACTTGTCGCTTTATGCTGGTCAATTCATCTATCACCGGTTTAAGGGCAGCTTCAGCAGTTTCAATCTTCTTGGTTAAAGCGGCCTTTTCAGTGGCCCAATCAGCCCGCTCCTTCTTGAAGCCCTCCTTAAGCTGTTCCATGACGCCTAAAGCGCTGGTTAATTCTTCCTTTGCTTTGGAGGTTTCAGCTTGTTGGGATTTCAACACTGCTTGAAGGTCAGTAATTCGGTCCTCTTTGGTCTTAAGCTCAACCTGCATACAGACAGATATATGGTTTCACCAACGGTATAAGAATTGAAGTACCAACCACATAACAAGTTATGCACTCGGTACTTGGGGGCTAATGCCTATTTGATCTACAACAGTCCCTTGATTGGCAAAGTCCCAAGCACAATACAAGTATTCAACTTGGCACTTGGGGGCTAATGGCTATTTGTTCAAAGTAACTTCTGATGCTGCTATGTTCAGTTACTTAAAGTCTCGGTTTAACTACATTAAAGTTGAACCGATCCTTGGGAGCTACATCAGTGAACTTTGGAGCATTAAGTTTTATGTCAAGTCCCGGTTCAATTATAATAAGTTGAACCGGCCCTTGGGGGCTACATTGGCGAAAGTGAAAATATTAAGATCTGTATTCAAGTCCCAATTTGAAACAAAATTACAAACCGGTTCTTGGGGGCTAAGGGAATTCATAAGATTGTAGCGGATAAACAGGAAGAACCACATGGAAATTACCTCAAGTTTTTCCTTCATCATCTTTACTAGACCAGCTTCATAATCACGGCTAGTATATAGCCGGTTCAAATAACCAAAATGAAGATCCTGGGCGTTCAGAGCAGCATACGTCGCCAGATCAACATCCCATTTGCCTTTGCTCATGGCAGAAAATTCTTCTTTGGCAGTATGCTTGGCTAAAGCGACGGGATTCCCTGGCTCGGAACGTTCAATGCCAGTGATTATGACTTCATCATCCTTAGACTCGCCGGTTTGCACGGGCGCAGTCGATTTATCGGCAGGTTTGGAGGGACTGGTGGATCTCTCAATCCGGATGGGGCTGGCAGGCTGGTCAGCAGGACTGGAGGCGTCAACAAAACCTTCTTCAGCGGTAACAACTTCATCCTGCACTAGCGGATCATTGGGCACATCTTCCTGGATGACCGCTTCAACATTTGGGGTGGCACCCGGTTCAGGAGCAGTTTCTTCTCTGGCCGCTTTATCCAGGCGAGCTTTCTTGCTCGGCCTCGGTTTGGCCCTGAAAGGAGTAGCAAAGTCAAAAACGGTCTATGTTGCAAGATAAATACCAGGAATATTATGATAAGTGCAAGCTTACCCAAGCACGGTTTTAAGTGGAGGCAGCTAAGTACCAGTTGATTCGCCAGAGGATGAGTGGGAGGTAACCTGATAATCGGAGTCAGATGGGTTAAGCGGTTGACGAAAACAGCCCGCTTTAGGACGAATACTGACAAGCAAATTAGAGACCTCTGAACGACGTCTCCGAACCGGACTGTTCGGTAAACCGGCGGAGGTAACTACCTGGCCGCTGTGTCGAGTTGTGCGGCGCACCTCATGCTGTTGGGTCTTCATAAGAAACTTGGGATCCAAGTAAGCAAGAGGATGAGAAAATTTAACTTTTCGGTTTGCCTGACGGATTTTGTGTGAAGGCGGAAGACTTGAATCAGAAGAAAGAGTAATTACCTCTGCATCGTTAGCATGGCTAGCTTCGGCATCATCCTGACAAATAGTATCATCAATAAGGTGTACAAAAAGCAAACCGAGGGAATCAAGTTCTGCCTCAAGGTCCGGATTACCCACATCATCATCAGCGGGCGGATCAGAGGAGGCAGTGGTCTTCCTCTTGTGAGCAGGCCTCTTAACGGCCTTTGTCTTAGGCCGGGTTGGTCTTTCCGGTTTGTCTGCCTTCTCTTGTGGGAGCTTCTTACTCCAAAACGGATCATCGCCCTGCATCAGCAGATATTGGTATCAATAAAAAGTAAGTACAATAGTATCAGAGCTAGTGAAAGGGAAAAATGCAGACTTACGGCTGGCGGTTTGTTGGTAGCGCAGAAAGGAAGCAGGCCGGTACGGGCGCAGACGTGCTCCGGTTCGTTCAAAATTTTCTTCACAGCTTTTGTGACTTCTTCATTAGTAAGCTGGATGTTTACATGCCGCATCGGATCGTCA
Organism: Triticum urartu; assembly: GCF_056163025.1. Classification (NCBI taxonomy): domain Eukaryota; kingdom Viridiplantae; phylum Streptophyta; class Magnoliopsida; order Poales; family Poaceae; genus Triticum; species Triticum urartu. The sequence goes on along the minus strand of NC_141879.1, from coordinate 707,507,701 downwards.
ACACTGCCCGTATATTCACACATCAAACCGGAGCGTTGGCTGAGGGGCAGTATACTCCAGGATATCCAGCAACGGGCAAGATCAACTCCTGTTAAACCGTTAGCCATGAAGGCTCTGAGCTTGGATAGTTGGGGAGCATACTTCATCCTCTCTTTGCCAGTTAACCTCTGAGGAAAGGGGTGCGTGTTGCTAAGGCGTTCCGGACGAAAACCAGGCAAGGGATTTTCATTAGCAGGGGAGGTATCTTTGCAATAGAACCATGTGTTATTCCACTCCTGGGGATGACTGTGCAGTTTCGCATGAGGATAAGTGACCTCTTTCCTTTTTTGAATCGCCACGCCGCCCAGCTCCATATTGGAACCGTCAGGAAATTCTGTACGGCGGTTCAGATGGAAACAATCTCGGAACAGCTCCACTGTAGGTTCCTCTTGAAAGAACACCTCACAGAGCACTTGGAAATGGCATATGTTGGTAACAGAATTGGGGCCAGTATCTTGCGGATGAAGCTGGAAATTAGCCAAGACATCCCGGTAGAATTTTGAACCACGCGGATTAAAACCTCGGGCTAGGTGATCCGCAAAGACTACAACCTCTCCTTCTCGAGGTGTGGGAGGACACTCTTTGCCTGGGACCCTCCAGTGGATGGTATTCTTACTGCTTAAAGCGCCGGTCAAGACCAAGTTGTTCAGCTGCGTTTCTGTAACCCGAGAAGGAGCCCAGTTGCACTCGTACACTTGTTTAGCCATGGTGGAGTCTACAGAACAAAGCGATTCCGGTTCAAGATTGTGTTGAGTACATGTTATATGCTGATATGATCAATGTTAAACCGGAGGAAGCTAATTATAAATCGGAGTTTGTAAAGCGGCATAATTGGCTAAGGAATTCTGGCGGTTCAACAAGGGGACTAATGGTATATACCGGTTTGGTAATTCTCTTCTACAAAGTTAAACCGCTGGGTCTAAATGATGAAACAGTTGGGATTACGGATGAGCAAGTGTGCGGAAACAGATTTCAAAAAATTCTATTATAGCATTGGATCTGGAGCGTGTTCGTAAAAGGGATAAATATTCAAGACCTAGAAGGGGTTGTGCAAGATCAGTGAGGTAAAGTTATGGATCAGATCTATGGTCCAAAAATATCACAGTAAAGGCGGATGCTAAAAACTACTGCTGTACGGAGCAAAGGTTCACAGATTCATCTGAAGATCTATCTCATATGAGCTCGAACCAGACGAAGAACACTAGAAGAACATGGAAACCCTAAGAACAGATCTGAGCTGAAAAGAACAGAAGACTTACTGGAGCTGTGGAAATGCGGGAGATCGCCGCGGTGCTCTGGTACGTTCAGGGTGATGCAGCGGCCTAGGTCGATGCAGAAGTTGACGGCGGCGGCGGAGCTCCGGAGCAGGACGGCTTGAGGAAGACGAAGCAGAAGGGCACACAAGGGAAAAAGGAAATGACCCCTCGGTCCTATTTATAAGGGAAAGGGATATGTGTCAGGCGCGAGAATCAAGGGGCCACGAAGCGGAGCTGTCGCCTCGATTGTCGCAGATTTATTAAATAAGAAAGTATCACTTCGTAATGACAGATGACATCATTCCGGTTTATAGCGACCAGAGAAGATGACGACACAACGGTTCAACAACTATGAGAAGATGCTGAAGATGAAGATTTCTGTCAAGGATTGACATGAATTCATTCAAATCAATCTAGGGCCTAATGTTGGGGATATTACTACTGGGCGTAAACCGGCCTACCTGGGCCGGGTTAACTTCATCAGTAGTTCAGGAGTGTTAAAGCCCAAGGAGCTACATAAGGGCCCAAGGCCGTAGTCGGTTTAATGATTGTAGTCATAAACCGGTTTGTATGTAAACTTGTATTGTAAGTTAGGAATAAGGAGAGACCAACCCGGGTACGAGTATGAACCGGAGATTGGGACTCTGTGAACCGACGGGCGTCATCCGTGTATATAAGGGGACGACCCGATAGCGATTCAAGGACAGACAACCACAACTCGAGACTTAGGCGAAGCTTGTTTGCTCCCTAGTCATCGAAACCCCATCAATTCCATCACAGACTAGACGTAGGATTTTACCTTCATCGAAGGGGCCGAACTAGTATAAACTCTCTGTGTCCCTGTGTGCGCTTTAACCCCTTCGAGTTAACCCGTTGCGATGGCTCCACGACTAAGTCCTTTCGCTAGGACATCTGCCGTGACAAACCCATGACAGAGACGATAACCACCACACCATTTAGAGAAATCCATATATACCAAACAAGGAGAGCACTGGAGGACAAATCCAACGGATTTACCGGCTTAAACACGGAACTCCACACACACATAGAGGTGGTAGGTGGCTAGGTGCACATTTCCAATTTCAGTTGTAAGAGAACTCTAAAGCTAACGTACTACTCACTCCGTTTCTCAATATATGACTTTTTAGAGATTTTAATGCGAGCTACATATGGATGTATATAGACATGTTTTAGAGTGTAGATTCACTCATTTTAGTCCGCATTGGAATCTCTAAAAAATGACTTACATTTCGGAGGGAGTACGTTCCTACATCAAAATTTGTCCTAACAGAGATCATCACCAACTCCCCATTGCAGTAAGCTTCAGGAAATTGAATGTCTGGATCACCACATTCACGAAAGAGAGTGGGGAAACAAAAATGCTAGAGTATGAGAACGTTCTAAACAGCTGTCATCTTCCCATTTTAAACGGCCCCCAAATCCAAATGGTTTCTGCAACAATGTCTATGAAATTTACAATACACAAGACAATTGCTGATATGATGTGAAGAATATCTTTCTTCCTGATGTACAGGTTGCAGCCACAATGACAGTGGATCACCTTTGGTTCGCGCATTTCTATCGTTTGCGTGCATTACTTATGGATGGAAGAAGGGGAGAACTCCCCGGCAAGGAAGATGGTCCAACCAACAGGCCAGGCCAAGGTGGCAGATGCAGAAAAAACAGTATCAGAACAACACAAAATCATTAAGATAATTACTTGTTTTCTCTGCCTATATATTTGTTTTTTGCTCAGCACAAAAGAAAGTGTGCATTTTCGCCCGAAACAGAGTAAGCTTGCATTAAGATAATTACTTGAGCATTGTGTGATGAAGAAATGAATGGAAAGAAGAAAGGAAAAACCTAGACAGGACAAATATATTATGTTGCCCTGGAAATGGCAAGGGCTTCATACCGTTTGTTTCTGCATCTCCGAAGAAACAAATCATTGTCAGCTATGCGCTGGCCACCCCCAGGCATTGTGTACTCTTACCTTGCTTGAGCCATGTGCTATGGTGTGGTCATGTTTCAGTTATGTTGGTACAATAGTTTTGCCAAAATGTGGCTTGTAAATATACAGCAACTAGCTTTACCCACAGTGGTTGATTGAATGAAACTCACTGTCACATTGTAGGCAGAAAGCTGCCACATCTGTTTTATAGAACTCGAAGCTGGAAGTAGCATGAAAATAAGAACAATGTAAACATGACCACTGCCAAGAGAACTTCTGTAGATTGTCATGCACCATCTTGTCAGCAAGGTGAACACAACAGTGAGAAACTCCACACTATCGAAGCCACAATAATTTTGAGCTCGGAAAGCTGATCTGACGATGACTCCATCAAATTTGGACAAACAACACAAAGAAAGGTCGGACATCAGAGAAAATGTTCTGCCAATTTGTGTAAAGTGAAGAGTTCAAGAGTTTAAACTAACAAGTTGTAGGCACTTGGGTAGTATCAGTGTATCACAGGGAAGAGGTAGAGTAGTGTTGTCACATTGGTAATATTCATCTCAACTGAATTTGAAACATGTGACTGCAAACAATCAACTTTAGTGTGCTTAGCGTAGTAATTTGCTACGAGTTGGAACACAACCATACTGGCATGAACATAAAAAAATGAGTCATGAAAAATTCAGTGGTGCAGAATTGGTACATTTTGTGTTACAGGAGTTCATATACACAACCTGGCAGTATAGAACACTTATTAGATTTTTTTTCAAAACTATGATATATTTTATAGCATTTTCGGAAACTATAGGACGTAATGCAAAAAAACCAAAACTAGTAGCCCGTCGGCCATCTTTTGGCCGAAGTAGTAGTTTTCGGCCACAGTTAGGCCGAAGTAGAGTTTTCGGCCATCACTTGGCCGAAGAGTGGGGTACCTGGCCGAAAAGGCACATTTTGGTCAACTCTAGGCCGAAATAGACTTTTTGGTCAAGTCTAGGCCGAAAAGTAACTTTTTGGTCAACCGTAGGCCGAAGTTGCATGGCTCATGCTGAAATGTATTTTCTCGCCACCCGTTTCCCGCCCACCCCTTCCCGCCATATGTTCCCGCCACCCGTTTCCCGCCAACCCCTTCCCGCCATATGTTCCCGCCACCCGTTTCCCGCCAACCCCTTCCCGCCAATCCCTTCCCGCCTTATTTTCCCGCCAATCCCTTCCCGCCAACCCTTTCCCGCCATACCGCAGTTATTCTTTCCCGCCGTTTTCTCCTCTGTATCTATAAAACCCCCTTCAGGCGAAGGTGGATAAGCATTCCAATGTAGTGTAGTCAAGATGTCCCATTATCCATTCGATCATAGTTTTCACCCTGGGATGAGCAGCACTCTTCTGAGTCTAGTTACCGATTTCAGGATGGACAATAGGATAGTTCCATGGGACGAACTCACCGGTATTGACACCATAATGAATGAGTTGACTCACCAATTACGTAGGTCTGGGTGGCTTGAAAGGACCTATGAGGAGGTACGTCAAGAACTTCTTAGGTTGCATGAAAGGTGGAAGAAGGTAGTGGAGCCGAAGAGTGAAACTTTCAGAAGGACTGCAGCAAAGAAAACATTTTTATGGACTAAGGAGAGCGAGGACGACGAAGATATCTTCATGCCGCCGCTTCCGGGTTCTGCATCGTCGAAGGGCAAGAGTTCAGCATCGTCTAAAGGCAAGAGTTCTGCATCGTCGAAGGGCAAGAGTTCTGCATCCAGCAAGGGCAAGAGTTCTGCATCGACGAAGGGCAAGAGGACCGCATCATCGAAGGGCAAGAGGGCAGCATCAACGGAGGATGACGATGATGACTTCATGTAGTATGTAAGATGTATTCCAGTTGTACCGTTTCATTCAGATGTATTTGCATTATTAGTTTGTATTGTATTATTGTAGGGCATTATGTTCTATCTGAATTTCATTTTGTAGTATGTAAGATGTATTGCAGAAGTTCAGCCGCACCGTTTAATTTAGATGTACTTGTATCTTAATTATTGGTTGTAGTCTATTTGGAAATGTAACTGGAATAAGAATGCGAATTAATAGTAATATGTCTCTCGCATACATAAAACAATATATGTCTCCTGATCAGATAGAAGCAAGTGCGATAGTAACACATACATGAAGCATGTCTCATACATAAATACTTACACACAGCTGCGAATAGTCTGAAACTAACATAGATAATGAGTCATACATAGATAGATAAGCATATCACTGCGGGGGACGACGATGAGTCTGGGTCTTCCTCGGGCGAGGACCGGAAGGCGATAAGCGTTGAGGCGGTGGACGAGGCTCGCGATAACCACGACCATAGTTAACCTCGTCTATCACGGTCTGTGTCTCCTGTGTCGGTGGTGGTGGTGGAGTGTGAAACACTGTCTGCGAGAAGCCATAAATGTTTGTAGCTTGGTCATCATCCTTGCGGTCGCCCTCAAAGTAATTAGCACCACCACTAAGGATCGGTGACTGCTCTGATTGCATGAACGGTTGCGACTGGTTGCCACCTGCGGTAAAGTAAAACATGTAAAATTGATACAAATGCATGAACGAAGCACCACCAGTAAGCATCAGTGACTGCTCAGGATGCAAGAACGATTACTACACTGTTGAAAAGAATGTAGTGAGTAGTGTTACCTAGTTCCATCTGATGCCAGTATGCGCTCCCTAGCTGTGAAGGAGGTGGCTGATGCCAGGAGGAGCGCCCTGGCTGTGAAGGAGGTGGCTCATGCCAGGAAGAGCTCCCTGGCTGTGAAGGAGGTGGCTCATGCTAGGAAGAGCTCCCTGGCTGTGAAGGATGAGGTTCTGCACGGTGCACAGAGGGTCATGGTTCTGAACGGTGCACAGAGGGTCGTGGTTCTGAATTCTGTACAAAGGGACGTGGCGGACGATGTGCTGGAGGAGGAAGTGCAACATCCGAAGACCGTCTACACATAACAGCTGCGTAAATCCCGCATAGCTTGTCATCAAGACGCCTCAACCATGAGACGCCCTCTCGCGGTGGGATAGTTTCTCCCCTCTGAAAGCGCCGCATTAAAGCGGAAACCTCCTCTCACGCCTGTACTGTCAAGTCACCCTGTACACGAAGAGTTAACCAATTATATCCTCGTTGTATGATAGACACCACGGATAGACAACCAAGCCAATATGTCCAGATTAACAAAAGACTTAACATATGAGAATCAAGGCATTTACCGCGTGGTGTCTGGTTCCCACAACAGAGGCAGTTGGGTACATATCGCTGGTGAGAGGGGCTTCGATCTGATCAGGAGCAGCTGATGGAACCAAGTAGATCCTCGTTGTATGCCGGTAACGCTGCAGATACAACCCGAACATTTCCCTCTTAAAGGCCCGAACCTCAGCCCAGATATTTGTCGCAGCGGTAGTCCATTCGTCAACGTAAGGGGTAATGCTCTTAAGCCAATAAGCCATGGACTTGTTTCCTCCTAGGTGATTGTCCCTGAGATTGACATGCGCGATACATGATTAGGTATATTATGAATGCAGAGCTGACAACTAAAATAGTATTAGTACTTACTTGTCCACGTGTTCTGGCAAGTGTGGAATAACTGGAATCTCAGGCTCTTGATATAGAACGAACTGTCTCATCACCCTATGAAGAGACATCTCCTCAACCGTCACGTCAAACACCAACTTGGCCTTGGTCATCCAAAAGTGCCGATCTCTAGTGCACAATCCAGAAATCCCAACTGGGTACCTCGATGATATAGCCTGAGGCGATGTACACTCACACGTTGGATAAAATTCCGTTCCAATTTTTACCTCGTGTGTCTTCACCTCATTTTTTGAACCAAAACCATCGGTAGGAAGCTGAACCTCATACCTCCTTTCTTGATTCCCTATGAGTCTGACAGTGTGCTTCTTTGCTTTCTCTATCTTCTTTGCCATGTATTCCATGACACGGCTACAATAAGGTGTGTTCTGATTATCTTCAATATGCTTCTTTGCTAACTCGTGCCTTTCTCTGAAATATCTCAAAGTGCCATGGAATACAGCCTCCACAATAGCTGTGAGTGGCAATGCTCTATTCCCTCTCAGCAGAAAGTTATACACCTCTACAAGATTGGTTGTCATGTGGCCATACCTAGCTCCATGTGTGTCATGCAGCAAAGACCAATTCACTGGAGGCTCTTTCTCTATCCACTCAGAAAAATTCTTTATTGCCCTTCCCTTCTTTCTCTTAGTATTAGGAGGGTCAATTGCTGGCAAGTCACAAAGACCTACTGGCTCCTCTAGCTCCGCGATGAGGGCTGCTAATTTAACCTGATCTTCTTCCATTTTCTTCCTCGCACGGACCTGCTTCTTAGTAAACTCATCTAGTTTTGACCAAATAAATTCGTATTTGCGCTGCTGGCTCTACTTGCATAATTTTTTGAACAAGTTCATCAACCGCTTATTCTTGAACTATGAGAAAAAATTAGCCCCAAGATGGCGCATGCACCACCGGCTCTGCAAGTCCCTCCAAGGTGTTGGTTCGTCATCTGTTGGATTACAAAGTGTCTTCACGGCCTTCAATATACCAGCATGTCTGTCATGAATGACACACACGTTTGGTCGGTCCTTCACGATGGCAATTTTCACTTGGCGGAAGAACCATACCCAGCTGAGAAAATTCTCACCCTCCACAAATGCCATGGCAAGTGGGATGATTTGATTGTTCCCGTCCACACCAATAGCAGTTAGGATTTGCCCTCTATACTGACCGGTCAGGAATGTACCATCCACAAAAATAACAGGAGGACAATGCCGGAAAGCTTCGATGCACATAGCAAAAGAGAAGAACACTCGTTTCAACACCTTGAAATCAGGTATACTCAGCAACCTCATGTGTTGTACGTTCACATAAGTGTCGGGATTCCTCTCCTTCAGTATGCCCAGGAGACGGACAACATTATCATATGAGTCAAAGAACGTCCCAAACCTTTCCTCCATAGCCTTCTGCTTAGACCTCCAAACCTTACCATAAGGAATGACATAATTCCATCTGACCTTCACTGCTGTCTGGATGTGTTTTGCTTCCATATCTTTCTTCTCTACTATCTCAGTATACATGAGTTGCGCAATGAGACTTGACGTCAGGTTCGGATGCTTCACCAGCAGGTTCTTCCTGACACAATTATGTGGGATGACAATGGTGACAACCCAGTGGATGTAATACTTCGGCACGTGCCCGTGCACCTTCCCAGGACAACCTGTTACAACACATTTCACGGTATAGTTTGTTGGACTTGATATGTGTGTCCGGAAAACCCTCTGCGTAGACATAGCCCACTTTATCACCACATACTTCAATTTTTTCTTTGTATCAAACATAGCCCCTATCTGTACTTGGTTCAGATTATACTGCCATGGAGTCTCATGGCCATTGTTGACCGTAAGGCCGGTGGATATGTCCTGCTCCCATGCAGAAGGAATCGGTACCTCCACTTCATCGTCGGAATTTTCAGAATCCAGTTCCTCCACCAATCCATCCTCGTCCTCTTCCTCCATCACCCTCTGCATTTCATCCCCTTCCTCATCCCCATCAGCAAAATCAGAACCAGCTAATATTATCGACTGGCTACTCTGCCCAATATCAGGACCACAAACATTGTGTGGCACGTAGTCTGACTCTTTCTCGGGTTGGCTAGCATCCACATCTTGTGGCTGTGACCCGGATAAAACAATCTTGTTAGCCACTTCACTGCCTTGGCCGAGTTCATAGCCCCTATGGAGTTGTACGGTATTCTCCTCCTTCGGCACAGGTTGCACAAGTGCATATGGGTGGATTCTTCGGTCTCGGCACCGTCTTAACAAGGACAACCAATGCTGGCTCCTATCTACCGGCATCAACTCCCACTTGACATTTTTACAAGATTTGGTCCACAATGCATGAATACTGACGGAACATACTTCAGGATCCAGCACGAAACTAGTTGTCAACCAGTACTTCAATTGTCTAATGTCCAGTCTGTTCGGGTCTGCTAGTGTCATGACGCCATTTTTAAACTCGCTAAGATCAACCCCCAACTCATTATATCGAACATTACCAGCGCCGTTGTAAACATTCAAATTTACTGATTCAGACATTTTCACCTGTCAGACATTGCCATCTTCTCATTAATCACAACGAACACTAATATTATCCGCTACACTAACTCAAATCCGCTAAAATGCCACCACATACAAATTAACACTAACACAATTTTTATTATCCGCTACACTAACACAATCATTATTATTCCGCTACACTAACACAATTATTACTCCGCTAAAATGCCACCACATACAAATTAACACTAACACAATTTTTATTATCCGCTACACTAACACAATCATTATTATTCTGCTACACTAACACAATTATTACTCCGCTAAAATGCCACCACATACAAATTAACACTAACACAATTTTTATTATCCGCTACACTAACACAATCATTATTATTCCGCTACACTAACACAATTATTACTCCGCTAAAATGCCACCACATACAAATTAACACTAACACAATTTTTATTATCCGCTACACTAACACAATAATTATTATTCCGCTACACTAACACAACTATTACTCCGCTAAAATGCCACCACATACAAATTAACACTACAATTCGCAATATAATTTATACCTTAGCGGAGGTGCTTGCACCACCGAACAACGACAGCACCACTGCCGCCCCCTCGATGACCGGAGGTTCAACTCCAGTCACCCCCAAGCTGCACCTCCTCCTCCACAGCTGCTGCTCCCCCACAACTCCTGCTCCTCCTCATCAACACCTCCTGCCCAACCGCATCTCCTCCTCCCCACCATGGCTACTCCTCCCCAAACGCACAGAAAACTAACCCATAGAAAAAAAACACCGTAGGCCATTTGAGATTGCTACGATCTACCGATTCAGTGGCTCAGATGTGAAAATGGGTGGCAAACGGAGGAGATCAGCTAGGGGTGGTGAGGTACAGAGAAGAAACGAGACAGAGAAAGAAGAACACAGGCGAACACACGCGAGAGGAAGGAGACGCTGCGTTGCCTTATCCGCCACTTTTCGGTCGGTGCGTGGCCGAAAAGTACTTCGGCCGCTGTCTGGCCGAAAAGGCCCGCTTCGGTCCGGCCCTGGCCGAAAAGGCCCACTTTGGTCGGCCCCAGGCCGAAGCTACTATTTTCGGCCCACCTATGCGTATCTTCGGTCAAGCGCTGGCCGAAAAGCCCAATTCGGCCAAGCTGCGACCGAAAAGTCCCACTTCAGCCTACACCTGGCCGACGGGCTACTAGTTTTGGTTTTTTTGCATTACGTCCTATAGTTCTCGAAAATGCTATATAATATATCATAGTTTTGAAAAAAAATCCACTTATTATAATAACAGAATAGGTGTTGCCCAATACCCAACTACAAAAATGAGCCACAATAGGGAAATAAATAGGAAACTTCATCTGCCTCTAATTATTCTTACAGATTTGCTAATACACAGCCACCTGAAAACTCCTTAAGCTTCAGTCAATCATCTCAACAGACTTTTTTTAGATTAGGAGAACAGTCATGTTATGAGGATCTGAAGGTGGAGATTGACAGTAATGGACAAGAAAAAAAATTGCGTGGAAATGGACAAGAATTTTGGTTGCCTTTGCAATGATAAGATAAGCAGTCTTAGTCTTATGAGGTTGATTTCAGATTAAACAGCTCACGCGCACAAGCTGTTCTTATTATTTAGATATTTAGAGCAACTTAGGATCTTGATTGTGACCGTACCAGTTAAGCAGATTCATATCAAAATTGTTGGATAATCAGCAACCACTTTCACATGAGGGCCAAAGGCCAATACATATACATGTGTGTGGTAAAGTGCAAGAGACCCCTTATACAATGGGGATAAACCGAAAAGGGGTATACACATCTAACACCCCCCCTCAAACTCATGGTGGATCGACAACACTGAGTTTGGAGAGAAGAAAACTATGCTGCGCTCGAGTCTGTGCCTTCGTGAAGAAGTCTGCCAACGGTAACTCAGAGGGCACATAGTGAAGAGCGAGAGTCTGATCCTGCAACTATCCCTAGATGGTTTTGGTAATTCCTAACAACATATAGCTCATTGAGCTAATGCTATTCCAAGATGATTATTTCAGGAAAGCTCAATGATTGGCATGGCATGGATGTGAAAGTGGAACCCTCAAAATGCTAAGGACAAAGAATTGGCTCAAGCTCAAAAGTTCAAGACTCTTCATTTTATATTTTAGTGATCCAAGATCACATTGAGTCTTTAGGAAAAGCCAATACTATCAAGGAGGGATGAGGTGTTGCTTAATGAGCCTCTTGCTTTATGTGCTTGGTGATATGCTCCAAAACCCTCAACCACTTTTCCATAGCCACAAATGACCTAAACTCTAAGCCAAACTCGGTCATACCGATTGTTTCAATCCGGCGCCACCGAGTTTCACTTGTCATTTGCCACTGCCAAACCCTAGCAATTCGGTCCTACCGATAAGGATCTCGGTCTCACCGAGATGGGATTGCAAACTCTCTATTTCCCTTTCGTAACTTTTCGGTCTCACCGAAAGAGCGAATCGGTCCCACCGAGATTGCAATGTGAACTCTCTATTTCCTTTTTGTAACATTTCGGTCTCACCGAAAGAGCAAATCGGAACCACCGAGTTTACCTGACCAACTCTCTGGTTAGCTTATTACCAAACCCCGTCTCACCGAGTTTGTGTAATCGGTCTCACCGAGATTACGTTATGCCCAAACCCTAACCAAATCGGTCCTACCGAGTTGCATGTCAGTCCCACCGAAATTCCTAACGGTCACTAGGTTTACTATTTCGGTCCGACCGAGTTTTCTGATTTGGTCCCACCGAGATTGGTAAATTGTGTGTAACGGTTGGATTTTGTGTGGAGGCTATATATACCCCTCCACCTCCTCTTCATTCGTGGAGAGAGCAATCAGAACACATACACCATTCCAACTCATATGTTCTGAGAAAGAACCACCTACTCATGTGTTGAGATCAAGATATTCCATTCCTACCATATGAATCTTGATCTCTAGCCTTCCCCAAGTTGCTTTCCACTCAAATCTTCTTTCCACCAGATCCAAATCCTATGAGAGAGAGTTGAGTGTTGGGGAGACTATCATTTGAAGCACAAGAGCAAGGAGTTCATCATCAACACACCATTTGTTACTTCTTGGAGAGTGGTGTCTCCTAGATTGGCTAGGTGTCACTTGGGAGCCTCCGACAAGATTGTGGAGTTGAACCAAGGAGTTTGTAAGGGCAAGGAGATCGCCTACTTCGTGAAGATCTACCGCTAGTGAGGCAAGTCCTTCGTGGGCGATGGCCATGGTGGGATAGACAAGGTTGCTTCTTCGTGGACCCTTCGTGGGTTGAGCCCTCCGTGGACTCGCGCGACTGTTACCCTTCGTGGGTTGAAGTCTCCATCAACGTGGATGTAGGATAGCACCACCTATCCGAACCACGGGAAAAACATCCGTGTCTCCAATAGCGTTTGAATTCTCCAAACCCTTCCCTTTATATTCTTGCAAGTTGCATGCTTTACTTTCCGCTGCCAATATACTCTTTGCATGCTTTCTTGAATTGTGTGATGATTGCTTGACTTGTCCTAAGATAGCTAAAATCTGCCAAGAACTAAAATTGGGAAAAGGTTAAGTTTTTATTTGGTCAAGTAGTCTAATCACCCCCCCTCTAGACATACTTTCGATCCTAGAAGTGGTATCAAAGCTTTGGTCTCCATTTGCCTTGATCTCCATAGCTTTTGGTGATCATAGCCTTGGTTTCACAACCTAGGAGAGTATGGCGTCTAGCGAGGGAAATTATCACCGTAGAGGTCCTTACTTTGATGGTACTAATTTTGCTAGTTGGAAGCATAAAATGAAAATGCATATTCTTGGACATAACCTCGCCGTATGGGCTATTGTTTGTGTTGGTTTGCAAGGTGACTTCTTTGATGGGAGAGAACCAAACCGTGAAGCTACCATGGATGAGTTGAAGATGTTGCAATACAATGCTCAAGCTTGTGATATTCTCTTCAACGGATTGTGCCCCGAAGAATTCAACAAAATCAGCCGTCTTGAGAATGCAAAGGAAATTTGGGACACTTTGATTGATATGCATGAAGGTACCGACTCCGTCAAGGAATCCAAGTTGGATGTGCTTCAAAGTCAACTTGACAAGTTCAAAATGAAGGATGGTGAAGGTGTCGCTGAAATGTACTCTAGGCTTGCTCTCATCACAAATGATATTGCCGGCTTAGGAAATGAAGAGATGACCGATAGATTCATCATCAAGAAGATCCTAAGAGCCTTGGATGGAAAATATGATACCATGTGCACATTGATTCAAATGATGCCCAATTACAAAGATCTCAAGCCAACGGAGGTGATTGGAAGAATTGTTGCTCATGAGATGTCACTTAAGGATAAAGAGGAACTTCACAACAAATCAAGTGGTGCCTACAAAGCCTCATGTGAAGCCCCTACATCATCAAGTGAGAAACAAAACTTCAATGAAAAATTGAGCTTAATGGTGAAGAACTTCAACAAATTCTAAAAGAGTAGAAGCAAAGATAGAAGCTTCAAGTCAAGGTCCTACAATGACAAAAGATCTTCTAGTCGAGAGTGAAACTGCTACAATTGTGGAAGACCCGGACACTATTCCAATGAGTGTACGGCTCCCTACAAGAGAAGAGAAGATTCTCCAAAAAGAAGAAGCAAAGAATCACCACCAAGAGAGAGAAGGAGTAGAGATGATCGTTATGAACGAAGATACTCACGGAGAAGCAAGGATTCGGAAAGGAAGGAAAAATCATCAAGGAGCTACACAAAACGAAGACATCAAGCTCATGTTGGTGAATGGGTATCCGGCTCTGACTCCGACAGCCACTCCGAGAGAAGTTATCACTCCGACTCCGAAGATACTCAAGATGAAGGTGTTGCCGGTCTAGCACTTGTGTCAACCAACTCCTACGACATATTTGACTCGCCAAATGAAGGAATGGAAGATGCTTCATGGCCAAGGGCCCTAAGGTAACACACCCCGAGTATGTTGATTTTAATAGTGATGAAGATGACTTGTTAGGTGACGATGATTTGCTTGTTGACAACTCTAGTGATGAGTACTATGGTGAAACATCAATTAATCATGCTAAAACGAATGACAATGATAAGGAGAAGATTGAGGCTCTAACTAAAGAACTAAACACCTTAAGTTAGATCATGAAACTATCTTCGAAGATCATCGAGAACTTTTAAGAGCTCATGAGAAATTACGCTTTGAAAAGCTTAATCTTGAGCAAGAGCATGAGTTCTTAAAATTAATCAATGATGATCTCCGCAAGAAAAGTTCTTCTCACATTGCCAAGCGTTTACTTTTATCCACTTACATGCCTCAAGTCAAGTCTAGTAACAAGAACAAGAAAGATTCTTCCTCTAGTAGTAACAATGATCATGCTAAATCCAATATTGTTGCTTCTAGTAGTTCTCTTGATTCCACTAATGATTCTCTTAGCCAAGTTACACTTGAGCAAGAAAATAGCTTATTGAAGGGAATTATAGAGAAAGGAGTGTACAAAAGCCTTGCCGGGAGTAAGCAATTCGAGGAAATTGTGCGCAAGCAAGGAATGCACCAGAAGAATCAAGGTGTTGGTTTTGAACGAAAGTTCAATCCCAATGGAGTTGAGTGGGAAGAAGATCAATACCCCAAGACAAAGTTTGTTCCCCAACAAGAGAAGTATGATACGTCCTTCAAGGGGACACAAGCTCAAGATGATCTTCCACCACAAGAAGATTGATGCATTTGAACAAGCTCCTAAGACCTTAGTCAAGTGGATTCCCAAGACTACTTCAAGTTCCATTTCATCAAGTACAACTACAACTCCAAGGATTCCCATCAAGATGGTGTGGATCCAAAAGAAGAAGAACTAGAGAGTTCTTGAGGGTGACTCCGCCAACATACTTCACTCTTATCATTTTGGCAAGAACAAGTGCAATCAACTTCCACATCTTGCACTAGTTCAAGGAGTCACAAACCCTCGTGTTGGTAAGACAAGGGACAAGGTAACCTAAAGTTTTCATGGACATCATCTTGTGTGTGCATCACTCTTTGTCTATGGATATCCTTGTTTGTTCCTTGTGGGACTAACCCATGTAGGTATTGAAAGTGCAATTCACTCAAATGAATAGCTCCAAGTGATCTACATCAACATTGAGCATCCACATCTTCAACATCTACATGAAGTCATCATCGACAAAACCCAAGGTTAGTTCATCCCTCTTAGGGGGGATATCACATCTAGGGGGAGCTTTACTCTAAAACTTGAGCTAAAGCAACTCTAAAGATGTGAATACAACAATGCTTTATGTAAAAGTGGTAACCCCACTTGAGCTTAAACAATGAGTATGACCTACGATCAAGTGTTCTCACTTGACTCCTAAGTCAATATACTCATATATAGATGACCTAGTCATCGCAAATTGCTTGATAGATGCTAGAATTGTTTGTGCATGCTTTGTCACATATTTCTTTTGCCATCTTATTGTGTGAGCATGCTGGTTGCATATTTTACTCATTCAAGGACATCCACTTGTTGTTTTGATTGTTTGGTTTTATTTCTATTTGCCAAGTGGATGGACAAGAATGCCTAAGAACCTCCTCTAGCTATCTATGCTTTTCTCGTCTCAAACTATATTCATGCTGCATCACAAAATTTGATCAAGTCAGATTCGAACCACTCTGTGTGAGGAGCGCTCGGAGTCCCCGATTCGTCATAGACTTAAACTCCCAAAACCTCTTTGTGATTCTCGGTCTGACCGATTCCATACTTTCGGTCCTACCGAGATCATTAAGTTGATCTAGGTTTTTGATCTCGGTGCAACCGATTTGAACTCTTCGGTCACACCGAGTTGCAATAACTGTATGCAGTTTTGCATCTCGGTGCCACCAAGTTGTTCCACTCGGTCACACCGACAGGGTCGGGCTATATATAGTCACGGGCAAAATTTGGAAATTTCTCCGAACCCCTTCGCCCGCGCGATAGCCTGCTCTGCCAACTTGGTCTCCGGATCGTCTCCTCACCGCCAGCCGCCTCCAGTCGCTGGTCTCTGTCGCCGTCAACAGCAATTCTGCCCCGCCGTTGCCGCCGTAGCGAGTCTCCGCCGAACTAGGGTATGGACTCGATCTTTGTGCTATTCTCCAATCCGATTCCTAGCACATTGTGATCATCATGATTCTTGCCACGTTTGATAAACTCCTATCCAGACAATGAACTCATAGATTAGGTTTAATTCAAAAAAATTAGGGTTAGGTTTCCGCCGAAACCATCTCGGACCCACCGAGTTGAAAAACTCGGTCCCACCGATTTGGCTTATGCCATTGCACAAGTAAAACTCGGTCTGACCGAGAATTACTTATCGATGTGACCGATTTTGGAACTCTGTGAAACCCTAGCAGTCTCGGTGCCACCGAACTGTGGCTCGGTCTGACCGAGTTCACTAGTTCTGGTGCCAAAACTGCTTCGGTGTCACCGAGTTTGAAAATCGGTAGATCCGAGATGATTTCAGTGGGAAACTAAAACTAAGTTTTTGAATTACTCTTTTGCAAAAATCTCTGCATTTTGTGATGCTCATCCCCTCTATCTCATCTATAATCTATTCACAGGGTCAGCAGTCAGAGTTTGCATCATGTCAGACCAAAGTGACAGCCAGAACTTGTCAGAGCAGCAAGTACAGTTGAGTGAGGGCACTAGTCCCTCAAGTTCCTCAGATGATGGCAGCAGAAGCACCCCCAGCAATCTGCCTAAAGCTGCCACATGTCAGAGAAAGAAGAGAACCTCAGACTCAGAAGATGAGGATTATGTGGCAGAGGAGGAAGCCACCTCCAAGAGAGTTGAGCCAGCACAGGGCACAAAGCCAGGGCTGAAGATCAAAAGGCCAGCAGGCAGGCAGCCTATGTCAAAGGCTAGAGCTTCAACTGAGAAGCCTGCACCCACAGAGCCAGTTGCTGCTGAAGGCAAAAAGAGGAAAGAAAGAGTAAAGAAAAATCTAGCCAGAGTGCTTGGCAAGGCCTCCATCATGGAAGATGAGGAGGAAGAAGAAGAGGTAGCTGCACCAGCACCTAAGGCACCCAAGCTAATGGGAGATGCCATAAAATCAAGGGGAGCTGCTTCCAAGGCCAAGTCAGCTCCAAAGCCAAAGCCAAAGAGGAACACAAGAAGCATCCCAGCCACTGAGAAGAACAAGGCCCCAGTGCCTGAAGTTGCAGAAGAAGAGGAAGAGAGTGTTCTTAGAAATCTCAAGCCCAAGATCCCAGACCACAACGATGCTCATCCTGTGGCTGAGGATATGAAGCTCAGGAGAGATTCAGGGCTGAGGAAGTGGAGAGAAGCAGACCCATATGCTTCTAGGAGAAGAACTGCAGTTGACTACAGGTTTCACACCAAGGAGCAGCAGGATTTCTATGAGACAGTGCTGCTAGACAAGAAGCCAATTTTCTGCGATATGAGATGGGTCGATTGGCAGTATATCAAGGACAATGAAGAGTACTACCCTGGAGTGCAGGACAGCTTTAAGGCGTGTGGAGTAGAGGACTTTGTTGGGCAGAAGCTCACAAAGTGGAACGAGGAACTCATCATGCAGTTCTACTCCACAGCCCACTTTTATCCAGATGGTATGATAACTTGGATGTCAGAGGGCACGAGATACCAGTCCACAGTTGCTGAATGGGCACAGCTTATCAATGCCCCAGAAGAGCAGGATGATGACTTGGACATTTATGCCAAGAAAAAGATGGACCACAACTCTATGTCCAACATGTACAAGGAGATTTCGAATGAAGCACTTGACACGTTCAAGTTTGGCTCAGTGCATTATCTTCTATCAGGACTGCCCACTATCAACTGGATACTGAGGCACACCCTATTACCTAAGTCTGGAGATCACAAGATGATCAGAGGTCACGCGATCAATTTGCTTCATGTCTTTGACGTGCCTCAAAGATTCAAAGTCATGAGCCTCATAGTGGAAACAATCAAAAGGACTACAGCAGATCAGAAGAGGAGCTGTGGATATGCCCCTCAGATTCAGGAGCTCATCAACTCCAAGATGGGCACGGGCGTATATTTATTGGATAAGGAACACCTGCCCATCCGTCCAAACTTCGAAGATAATCAAGTGATCATGACTGAGAATGAGCCATCATCTGCCCAAGCACAAGCCAAGAAGGAGAAGGCGAAGAAGGAGAAAGCTGGCAGGATGCGCACTCAAGAGGAGGCATCTGAATACTTCCTAAAGACCAAACAAGAGCAGCTTGGTTACCTGATTGCGTCCACCCTGCGGATTGAGCAAGGACTAGCCACCCTAACTCAGAACCAGGCAAGCTTAGAGAGGATCATGGAACAAAGGTTCTATGACTTGGACATCAAGGTGACAGAGATACAGACTGCCGTGGAGCAGCTCCAGGATGACATGAATGAGAGGAGAGGCAGGACTACGACTGATGCCTTTGCCAGGGTGCCACGAGGTCCGAGGTCGTCTGCAGTGCCAGTTGCTGACACCAGAGCCACCACGTCTGCACCAGCTACAGCCTCAGTTCCACCAGCTACAGCCTCAGTTCCACCAGCTCCAGCGTCCACTTCAGCCTCGACTCCGACCACGTCTACTGAAGGATTCGTCCTTGGAGTGCTCCGGACTCCACCACCACCTGAAGATCAAGCCTGAGTGTCGACTTAGCACTATGCATTTTCTAGGAACTTTTTGGTAACTTGTTTCCAAAGGGGGAGAAAATGTATAGATCATAGGCTTCAAGAGAGAGTGTTGCTTTTATTCTCTCTTGTTTTATTTGGTGGTTTTTCGAACTTCATTTGCTTGTGTGTGAGATACTACGCCCTTATCTGTGTGAGACATCGATGATCATGTGTTTGATCATAAGCTACACTTAATGTTTGCTTAATATTATCATTCTATCCATCTTACGTGATCACCCACTATTCTTGGTGATGAGTGCATGTATTTCATTCTTATCATTTTTTAGCGCTCCACCAAGATGTATGTGACATGGAAGAGTAACCCATGACTCTCATTCCTTGTGCATTTGCAGTCCAAAGCAAATTCTAAATATGCACAAATTTAGGGGGAACTCTTACTTGTCACATACTTCTCAAAGCGACGATGTATTTCATGATTATTATAATTTGTCGAAGCTTTGATCTATATGTTGTCATCAATTACCAAAAAGGGGGAGATTGAAAGTGCAACTATCCCTAGGTGGTTTTGGTAATTCATAACAACATATAGCTCATTGAGCTAATGCTATTCCAAGATGATTATTTCAGGAAAGCTCAATGATTGGCATGGCATGGATGTGAAAGTGGAACCCTCAAAATGCTAAGGACAAAGAATTGGCTCAAGCTCAAAAGTTCAAGACTCTTCATTTTATATTTTAGTGATCCAAGATCACATTGAGTCTTTAGGAAAAGCCAATACAATCAAGGAGGGATGAGGTGTTGCTTAATGAGCCTCTTGCTTTATGTGCTTGGTGATATGCTCCAAAATCCTCAACCACTTTTCCATAGCCACAAATGACCTAAACTCTAAGCCAAACTCGGTCATACCGATTGTTTCAATCCGGCGCCACCGAGTTTCACTTGTCATTTGCCACTGCCAAACCCTAGCAATTCGGTCCTACTGATAAGGATCTCGGTCTCACCGAGATGGGATTGCAAACTCTCTGTTTCCCTTTCGTAACTTTTCGGTCTCACCGAAAGAGCGAATCGGTCCCACCGAGATTGCAATGTAAACTCTCTGTTTCCTTTTTGTAACATTTCGGTCTCACCGAAAGAGCAAATCGGTCCCACCGAGTTTACCTGACCAACTCTCTGGTTAGCTTATTACCAAACCCGGTCTCACCGAGTTTGTGTAATCGGTCTCACCGAGATTACGTTATGCCCAAACCCTAACCGAATCGGTCCTACCGAGTTGCATGTCAGTCCCACCGAAATTCCTAACGGTCACTAGGTTTACTATTTCGGTCCGACCAAGTTTTCTGATTCGGTCCCACCGAGATTGGTAAATTGTGTGTAACGGTTGGATTTTGTGTGGAGGCTATATATACCCCTCCACCTCCTCTTCATTCATGGAGAGAGCAATCAGAACACATACACCATTCCAACTCATATGTTCTGAGAAAGAACCACCTACTCATTTGTTGAGACCAAGATATTCCATTCCTACCATATGAATCTTGATCTCTAGCCTTCCCCAAGTTGCTTTCCACTCAAATCTTCTTTCCACCAGATCCAAATCCTATGAGAGAGAGTTGAGTGTTGGGGAGACTATCATTTGAAGCACAAGAGCAAGGAGTTCATCATCAACACACCATTTGTTACTTCTTGGAGAGTGGTGTCTCCTAGATTGGCTAGGTGTCACTTGGGAGCCTCCGACAAGATTGTGGAGTTGAACCAAGGAGTTTGTAAGGGCAAGGAGATCGCCTACTTCGTGAAGATCTACCGCTAGTGAGGCAAGTCCTTCGTGGGCGATGGCCATGGTGGGATAGACAAGGTTGCTTCTTCGTGGACCCTTCGTGGGTTGAGCCCTCCGTGGACTCGCGCGACCGTTACCCTTCGTGGGTTGAAGTCTCCATCAACGTGGATGTAGGATAGCACCACCTATCCGAACCACGGGAAAAACATCCGTGTCTCCAATAGCGTTTGAATTCTCCAAACCCTTCCCTTTATATTATTGCAAGTTGCATGCTTTACTTTCCGCTGCCAATATACTCTTTGCATGCTTGCTTGAATTGTGTGATGATTGCTTGACTTGTCCTAAGATAGCTAAAATCTGCCAAGAACTAAAATTGGGAAAAGGTTAAGTTTTTATTTGGTCAAGTAGTCTAATCACCCCCCCCCCCTCTAGACATACTTTCGATCCTACATAGACACACCAAAATCCTCAAGTAGCCACCGTAACCAGATCACCTTAGTCGTCAGCATAGCCATGGCGCGCAACTCAGCCTCTGTACTCGAGCGAGAAACTGCAGTCTGTTTCTTGGTCTTCCAGGCAATAAGAGAGCCATCAAGAAAGACACAATAAGCAGACAGCGAGCGTCGATCAGAGGGATCACTAGCCCAGATAGCATGAGAGTAGGCCTGGAGCTCAACAGAGCTGGAGCGGGGAAAGAAAAGGCGCTGAGAGATCGTGCCAGGAAGATATCGTAGAACACGGAGGAGATGACTATAGTGGACAGAGGTGGGGGCTGAAACGAACTGCCTCAGAATGTGGATAGGATAGGAGATGTCACGACGCGTAACAGCAAGATAGACAAGACTACCAACAAGGTGACGGTAGCGAGTGGGATTAGGAAGAGGTTCACCATCAGAGGCACGAAGCTGAACGATGAGCTCCATGGGAGTCACAACTGTGCGCTCATCGCCGAGAGCAGCGCGAGCAAGAAGATCCTCAATATATTTTTCTTGGAAGATGTAGAAGCCAGCAGAGGTAGAGGAGATCTCAATCCCAAGAAAATAGCAAAGTGGACCAAGATCAGTCATAAGAAACTGGTCGCGAAGGCGAGCCTTAACAAAGGCAATGTAATCAGAGTCGTCACCAGTGATGATCATGCGAACAAACAACGCGGGATCAGATCACTGGGCAAGAAACCAGCGGCGGTCACCACAGAGGCGAAACGCTCAAACCAGGCGCGAGGGGCCTGTTTGAGACCATAGAGGGAGCGGCGAAGTCTACACACCATACCATCAGGAGCATAGTATCCCGGTGGTGGCTGCATATAAACCTCCTCACGTAACTCGCCATTGAGAAAAGTGTTCTGAACATCATGTTGAGAGATAGACCACTGACGAATAGAAGCCACAGCAAGAAGAGTGCGGACAGTGGTCATGTGGGCCACAGAAGTGAATGTCTCATCTTAATCGCGCCCCTACTCCTGTTGAAAACCATGGGCAACAAGACGAGCTTTGTAGCGCTCAAGAGAACCATCGAAGCGAGACTTAATCTTGTAGACCCACTTGCAGGTGATGGGACGGACACCGGAAGGAAGGGGAACCAAATCCCATGTGCCAGAGCATTCAAGAGCAGCAAGCTCTTCGGCCATTGCAAGATGCCATTCAGGCTGAGTCATGGCAGTTCGATAGGAAGTGGGCTCAGCAATAACAGAGAGACCGTACCTATCAGGGGAGTAGCGATCAGGCGGGGGGCGAGGCCTAGCATGAAGGTTGTGAACCGGGGAGGCGTGAGAGGAGGTGCACCAGAGGTGGAAGGCTCGTCAGAGGAGACATCCTCAGTACGAGATCGACGAGTATAGTGGAGAGGAAACGGTGAGAGAGGGCGACGGACTGGAGATGATGGTGGAGAGGTGGAGGAGGATGGAGAAGACGGGGTCGGTGGGGAATGAGAAGGAATGAGAGGTGCCGGAGGAAGAGGTGACACATGAGGCACATAGCAGGGTGTGTCGGGAAGGAGAAGGAAAGAAAGGTCGTCCACAGAGATACTCGAGGAAGAAGAACGTGGGTAGTAAGAACGAGACTCGTCAAACGTCACATCACGCGAGATGTGCAAGCGATGACCCACAGGGTCCCAACATTGATAGCCCTTGTACTCATCACTGTAGCCAAGGAAAACACACTCAACCGACTGAGCAGTCAATTTGGTGCGTTCTCGGGGGGCAAGGAGAACATAGCACACACATCCAAACATACGAAGAGCTGAGTAGTCAGGAGAGAGACCAGTGAGACACTCCATAGGAATACCACCCTGCAGAGCAGTCGATGGCTGAATGTTGATGAGATAGGTGGATGCGGAAACAGCCTCAGCCCAAAAATGGGGTGGAAGGTAAGCAGAAATCATCAGCGCACGAGCCGTCTCAAGCAAATGACGATGCTTTCGTTCGGCAACGCCATTCTGAGCATGAGCACCAGGACAAGAGAACTGGGCAAGAGTACCCTCTTCCGCGAGAAAACCACGCAATAGCTGAGAGATATACTCTCCAGCGGAGTCAGCACGAAAATTATGAACTAAGTCAAAAGGACGCTGGGTGCGAACCATGGCAGCAAAACGTTTGTATATAGGGAGAACCTCGCTACGAGATTTCATGAAGTAGAGCCAAGTGTAGCGAGAGATATCATCAATAAACAAAACATAGTAGCGATGACCACCTTTCGAATCAAAGGGAGCAGGACCCCAGCCATCAGAATGAACTAAATCAAAAGGATGCTGAGATACGGACTCACTAGTAGGGTAAGGTAACTGAGTCTGTTTGCCAAGTCTGCAACCATTACAATATAAGGAGACATCTCCAGATACAGACCCTAAGAGGCCCTGACGAACTAAAGAAGACAAGCGAGAGCCACAGATGTGACCAAGGCGATGATGCCACTGCTGGAAAGACGCACACGAAGAGGCAGCAAGAGCATGAGAGCTGGCAGAAGTTGTTGGGGAACGTAGTAATTCCAAAAAAAAATCTACGCACACGCAAGATCATGGTGATGCATAGCAACGAGAGGGGAGAGTGTTGTCCACGTACCCTCGTAGACCGAAAGCGGAAGCGTTATAACAACGAGGTTGATGTAGTCGTACGTCTTCACGGCCCGACCGATCAAGCACCGAAACTACGGCACCTCTGAGTTCTAGCACACGTTCAGCTCGATGACGATCCCCGGACTCCGATCCAGCAAAGTGTCGGGGAAGAGTTCCGTCAGCACGACGGCGTGGTGACGATCTTGATGTTCTACCATCGCAGGGCTTCGCCTAAGCACCACTACAATATTATCGAGGATTATGGTGGAGGGGGGCACCGCACACGGCTAAGAGATCTCAAGGATAAATTGTTGTGTCTAGAGGTGCCCCCTGCCCCCGTATATAAAGGAGCAAGGGAGGAGGCGGCCGTCCTAGGAGGAGGGCGCGCCAAGGGGGGAGTCCTACTCCCACCGGGAGTAGGACTCCTCCTTCCCTTGTTGGAGTAGGAGAGAAGGAAAGAGGGGGAGAGGAACAAGGAAAAGGGGGCTGCACCCCTTGTCCAATTCGGGCCAGAGGGGGGGCGCGCGCCTCCTTCCTTTTGGCCTCTCTCCTCTATTCCCGTATGGCCCAATAAGGCCCATATACTCCCCGGCGAATTCCCGTAACTCTCCGGTACTCCGAAAAATACCCGAATCACTCAGAACCTTTCCGATGTCCGAATATGGTCGTCCAATATATCAATCTTTACGTCTCGACCATTTCGAGACTCCTCGTCATGTCCCCGATCTCATCCGGGACTCCGAACTCCTTCGGTACATCAAAACTCATAAACTCATAATATAACTGTCATCGAAACCTTAAGCGTGCGGACCCTACGGGTTCGAGAACAATGTAGACATGACCGAGACACGTCTCCGGTCAATAACCAATAGCAGAACCTGGATGCTCATATTGGCTCCCACATATTCTACGAAGATCTTTATCGGTCAAACCGCATAACAACATACGTTGTTCCCTTTGTCATCGGTATGTTACTTGCCCGAGATTCGATCGTCGGTATCTTAATACCTAGTTCAATCTCATTACCGGCAAGTCTCTTTACTCGTTCTGTAATACATCATCTCGCAACTAACTCATTAGTTGCAATGCTTGCAAGGCTTATGTGATGTGCATTACCAAGAGGGCCCAGAGATACCTCTCTGACAATCGGAGTGACAAATCCTAATCTCGAAATACGCCAACCCAACATGTACCTTTGGAGACACTTGTAGAGCTCCTTTATAATCACCCAGTTACGTTGTGACGTTTGGTAGCACACAAAGTGTTCCTCCGGCAAACGGGAGTTGCATAATCTCATAGTCATAGGAACATGTATAAGTCATGAAGAAAGCAATAGCAACATACTAAACGATCAAGTGCTAAGCTAACGAAATGGGTCAAGTCAATCACATCATTCTCCTAATGATGTTATCCCATTAATCAAATGGCAACTCATGTCTATGGCTAGGAAACATAACCATCTTTGATCAACGAGCTAGTCAAGTAGAGGCATACTAGTGACACTCTTTTTGTCTATGTATTCACACATGTATTATGTTTCCGGTTAATACAATTCTAGCATGAATAATAAACATTTATCATGAAATAAGGAAATAAATAATAACTTTATTATTGCCTCTAGGGCATATTTCCATCAGTCTCCCACTTGCACTAGAGTCAATAATCTAGATCACATCGCCATGTGATTTAACATCAATAGTTCACATCATCATGTGATTAACACCCATAGTTCACATCGTTATGTGACCAACACTCAAAGGGTTTACTAGAGTCAGTAATCTAGTTCACATCTCTATGTGATTAACACCCAAAGAGTACTAAGGTGTGATCATGTTTTGCTTGTGAGAGAAGCTTAGTCAACGGGTCTGCCAAAATTCAGATCCGTATGTATTTTGCAAATTTCTATGTCTACAATGCTCTGCACGGAGCTACTTTAGCTAATTGCTCCCACTTTCAATATGTATCTAGATTGAGACTTAGAGTCATCTAGATTAGTGTCAAAACTTGCATCGACGTAACCTTTTACGACGAACCTTTTTGTCACGCCCATAATCAAGAAACATTTCCTTATTCCATTAAGGATAATTTTGACCGATGTCCAGTGATCTACTCCTAGATCACTATTGTACTCCCTTGCCAAAATCAGTGTAGGGTATACAATAGATCTGGTACATAGCATGGCATACTTTATAGAACCTATGGCTGAGGCATAGGAAATGACTTTCATTCTCTTTCTATCTTCTGCCGTGGTCGGGCTTTGAGTCTTACTCAATTTCACACCTTGTAACACAGGCAAGAACTCTTTGTTTGACTGTTCCATTTTGAACTACTTCAAAATCTTGTCAAGCATTGTACTCATTGAAAAAACTTATCAAGCGTCTTGATCTATCTCTGTAGATCTTGATGCTCAATATGTAAGTAGCTTCACCGAGGTCCTTCTTTTAAAAAAAAAACTCCTTTCAAACACTCCTTTATGCTTTGCAGAATAATTCTACATTATTTCCGATCAACAATATGTCATTCACATATACTTATCAGAAATGTTGTAGTGCTCCCGCTCACTTTCTTGTAAATACAGGCTTCACCGCAAGTCTGTATAAAACTATATCCTTTGATCAACTTATCAAAGCATATATTCCAACTCCGAGATGCTTGCACTAGTCCATAGATGGATCGCTGGAGCTTGCATATTTTGTTAGCACCTTTAGGATTGACAAAACCTTCTGGTTGAATCATATACAACTCTTCTTTAATAAATCCATTAAGGAATGCAGTTTTGTTTATCCATTTGCCAGATTTCATAAAATGCGGCAATTGCTAACATGATTCGGACAGACTTAAGCATAGATACGAGTGAGAAACTCTCATCGTACTCAACACCTTGAGTTTTGTCAAAAACCTTTTTCGACAAGTCTAGCTTTGTAGGTAGTACCACTACTATCAACGTCCGTATTCCTCTTGAAGATCCACTTATATTATATGGCTTGCCGATCATTGGGAAAGTCAACCAAAGTCCATACTTTGTTCTCATATATGGATCCTATCTCAGATTTCATGGCCTCAAACCATTTCGCGGAATCTGGGCTCATCATCGCTTCCTCATAGTTCGCAAGTTTGTCATGGTCTAGTAACATGACTTCCAGAACAGGATTACCGTACCACTCTGGTGCGGATCTCACTCTGGTTTACCTACGAGATTCGGTAGTAACTTGATCTGAAGTTACATGATCATCATCATTAGCTTCCTCACTAATTGGTGTAGTAATCATAGGAACGGATTTCTGTGATGAACTACTTTCCAATAAGGGAGAAGGTACAATTACCTTATCAAGTTCTACTTTCCTCCCACTCACTTCTTTCAAGAGAAACTCCTTCTCTAGAAAGGATCCATTCTTGGCAACGAATGTCTTGCATTCGGATCTATGATAGAAGGTGTACCCAACATTTTGGATATCCTATGAAGACGCACTTCTCCGATTTGGGTTCAAGCTTATCATGTTGAAACTTTTTGACATAAGCATCACAACCCAAACTTTAAGAAACGGCAACTTTGGTTTCTTGCTAAATCATAATTCATACGGTGTCGTCTCAACGGACTTAGATGGTGCCCCTTTTTAATGTGAATGCAGCTATCTCTAATGCATAACCCCAAAACGATAGTGGTAGATTGGTAAGAAACATCATAGATCGCACAATATCTAATAAAGTACGGTTACGACGTTCGTACACACCATTACACTGTGGTGTTCCAGGTGGCGTGAGTAGTGAAAGTATTTCATATTGTTTTAACTGAAGGCCAAACTCGTAACTCAAATATTTTACCTCTGCGATCATATCGTAGAAACTTTTATTTTCTTGTTACGATGATTCTTTACTTCACTCTGAAATTCTTTGAACTTTTCAAACGTTTCAGACTTATGTTTCATCAAGTAGATATACCCATATCTGCTCAAATCATCTGTGAAGGTCAGAAAATAATGACACTTGTAGCGAGCCTTAATATTCATCGGACCACATACATTAGTATGTATGATTTCCAACAAATCTGTTGCTCGCTCCATTGTTCCGGAGAACGGAGTTTTAGTCATCTTGCCCGCAAGCATCAAGTGATTCATAATCAAGTGATTCCAAAATCCCATCAGCATGGAGTTTCTTCATGCGCTTTACACCAATATGACCTAAACGGCAGTGGCACAAATAAGTTGCACTATCATTATTAACTTTGCATCTTTTGTCTTCAATATTATGAATATGTATATCACTACGATCGAGATCCAACAAACCATTTTCGTTGGGTGTGTAACCATATAAGGTTTTATTCATCTAAACAGA
This sequence comes from Triticum urartu, assembly GCF_056163025.1. Lineage (NCBI taxonomy): Eukaryota > Viridiplantae > Streptophyta > Magnoliopsida > Poales > Poaceae > Triticum > Triticum urartu. The sequence continues at coordinate 707,479,561 of NC_141879.1, read as the reverse complement.
ACAACAATTATTCTCTAACTTAAATGAATAACCGTATTGCAATAAACATGATCAAATCATATTCATGCTCAACGCAAACACCAAATAACACTTATTTAGGTTCAACACTAATCCCGAAAGTATAGGGAGTGTGCGATGATGATCATATCAATCTTGGAACCACTTCCAACACACATCGTCACTTCACCCTTAACTAGTCTTTGTTCATTCTGTAACTCCTGTTTCGAGTTACTAATTTTTAGCAACCGAACAAGTATCAAATACCCAGGGGCTACTATAAACACTAGTAAGGTACACATCAATAACATGTATATCAAATATAGCTTGTTCACTTTGCCATCCTTCTTATCCGCCAAATACTTGGGGTGGTTCCGCTTCTAGTGACCAGTCCCTTTGCAGTAGAAGCACTTAGTCTCAGGCTTAGGTCCAGACTTGGGCTTCTTCACTTGAGCAGTAACTTGCTTGTCGTTCTTCTTGAAGTTCCCCTTCTTCCCTTTGCCCTTTCTCTTGAAACTAGTGGTCTTGTCAACCATCAGCACTTGATGTTTTTCTTGATTTCTACCTTCACCGATTTTAGCATCGCGAAGAGCTTGGGAATTGTTTTCTTCATCCCTTGCATATTATAGTTCATCACGAAGTTCTACTAACTTGGTGATGGTGACTAGAGAATTCTATCAATCACTATTTTATCTGGAAGATTAACTCCCACTTGATTCAAGCGATTGTAGTACCCAGACAATCTGAGCACATGCTCACTGCTTGAGCTATTCTCCTCCATCTTTTAGCTATAGAACTTGTTGGAGACTTCATATCTCTCAACTTGGGTATTTGCTTGAAATATTAACTTCAACTCCTGGAACATCTCATATGGTCCATGACGTTCAAAACGTCTTTGAAGTCCCGATTCTAAGCCATTAAGCATGGTGCACTAAACTATCAAGTAGTCATCATATTGAGCTAGCCAAACGTTCATAACGTCTGCATTTGCTCCTGCAATAGGTCTGTCACCTAGCAGTGCATCAAGGACATAATTCTTCTGTGCAGCAATGAGGATAAACCTCAGATCACGGATCCAATCGGCATCTTTTCTACTAACATCTTTCAACATAGTTTTTCTCTAGGAACATATCAAAATAAACATAGGGAAGCAACAACGCGAGCTATTGATCTACAACATAGATATGCTAATACTACCAGGACTAAGTTCATGATAAATTAAAGTTCAATTAATCATATTACTTAAGAACTCCCACTTAGATAGACATCCCTCTAATCCTCTAAGTGATAACGTGATCCATATCAACTAAACCATGTCCAATCATCACGTGAGATGGAGTAGTTTCAATGGTGAACATCACTATGTTGATCATATCTACTATATGATTCACGCTCGACCTTTCAGTCTCAGTGTTCCGAGGCCATATTTGTTATATGCTAGGCTCGTCAAGTTTAACCTGAGTATTCCGCGTGCGCAACTGTTTTGCACCCGTTGTATTTAAACGTAGAGCCTGTCACACCCGATCATCACGTGGTGTCTCAGCACGAAGAACTTTCGCAACGGTGCATACTCAGGGAGAACACTTATACCTTGATAATTTAGTGAGAGATCATCTTATAAAGCTACCGCCGAACTAAGCAAAATAAGATGTATAAAAGATAAACATCACATGCAATCATAATATGTGACATGATATGGCCATCATCATCTTGTGCCTTTGATCTCCATCTCCAAAGCATCGTCATGATCTCCATCGTCACCGGCATGACACCATGATCTCCATCATCTTGATCTATATCAATGTGTCGTCACATAGCCGTCTCGCCAATTATTGCTCTTGCAACTATTGCTATCGCATAGCGATAAAGTAAAGCAATTATTTGGCGCTTGCATCTTATGCAATAAAGAGACAACCATAAGGCTTTTGCCAGTTGCCGATAACTTCAACAAAACATGACCATCTTATACAAAAACTTATAACTCATCACGTCTTGACCATATCACATCACAACATGCCCTGCAAAAACAAGTTAGACGTCCTCTACTTTGTTGTTGCATGTTTTACGTGGCTGCTACGGGCTGAGCAAGAACCATTCTTACCTACGCATCAAAACCACAATGATAGTTTGTCAAGTTGGTGCTGTTTTAACCTTCGCAAGGACCGGGCGTAGCCACACTCGGTTCAACTAAATTTGGAGAAACTGACACCCGCTAGTCACCTGTGTGCATAGCACGGCGGTAAAACCAGTCTCGCGTAAGTGTACGCGCAATGTCGGTCCGGGCCGCTTCATCCAACAATACCGCCGAACCAAAGTATGACATGCTGGTAAGCAGTATGACTTATATCGCCCACAACTCACTTGTGTTCTACTCGTGCAAATAACATCAACACATAAAACCTAGGCTCGGATGCCACTGTTGGGGAATGTAGTAATTTCAAAAAAAATTCCTACGCACACACAAGATCATGGTGATGCATAGCAACGAGAGGGGAGAGTGTTGTCCACGTACCCTCGTAGACCGAAAGTGGAAGCGTTATAACAACGCGGTTGATGTAGTCGTACGTCTTCACGGCCCGACCGATCAAGCACCGAAACTACGGCACCTTCGAGTTCTAGCACACGTTCAGCTCGATGACGATCCCCGGACTCCGATCCAGCAAAGTGTCGGGGAAGAGTTCCGTCAGCACGACGGCGTGGTGACGATCTTGATGTTCTACCGTCGCAGGGCTTCGCCTAAGCACCGCTACAATATTATCGAGGATTATGGTGGAGGGGGGCACCGCACATGGCTAAGAGATCTCAAGGATCAATTGTTGTGTCTAGAGGAGCCCCCCTGCCCCCGTATGTAAAGGAGCAAGGGAGGAGGCGGCCGGCCTAGGAGGAGGGCGCGCCAAGGGGGGATTCCTACTCCCACCGGGAGTAGGACTCCTCCTTCCCTTGTTGGAGTAGGAGAGAAGGAAAGAGGGGGAGAGGAACAAGGAAAAGGGGCTGCACCCCTTGTCCAATTCGGACCAGAGGGGGGGCGCGTGCCTCCTTCCTTTTAGCCTCTCTCCTCTATTCCCGTATGGCCCAATAAGGCCCATATACTCCCCGGCGAATTCCCGTAACTCTCCGGTACTCCGAAAAATACCCGAATCACTCGGAACCTTTCCGATGTCCGAATATGGTCGTCCAATATATCGATCTTTACGTCTCGACCATTTCGAGACTCCTCGTCATGTCCCCGATCTCATCCGGGACTCCGAACTCCTTCGGTACATCAAAACTCATAAACTCATAATATAACTGTCATCGAAACCTTAAGCGTGCAGACCCTACGGGTTCGAGAACAATGTAGACATGACCGAGACACGTCTCCGGTAAATAACCAATAACGGAACCTGGATGCTCATATTGGCTCCCACATATTCTACGAAGATCTTTATCGGTCAAACCGCATAACAACATATGTTGTTCCCTTTGTCATCGGTATGTTACTTGCCCGAGATTCGATCGTCGGTATCTTAATACCTAGTTCAATCTCGTTACCGGCAAGTCTCTTTACTCGTTCTGTAATACATCATCTCGCAACTAACTCATTAGTTGCAATGCTTGCAAGGCTTATGTGATGTGCATTACCGAGAGGGCCCAGAGATACCTCTCCGACAATCGGAGTGACAAATCCTAATCTCGAAATACGCCAACCCAACATGTACCTTTGGAGACACTTGTAGAGCTCCTTTATAATCACCCAGTTACGTTGTGACCTTTGGTAGCATACAAAGTGTTCCTCCGGCAAACGGGAGTTGCATAATCTCATAGTCATAGGAACATGTATAAGTCATGAAGAAAGCAATAGCAACATACTAAACGATCAAGTGCTAAGCTAACGAAATGGGTCAAGTCAATCACATCATTCTCCTAATGATGTGATCCCATTAATCAAATGGCAACTCATGTCTATGGCTAGGAAACATAACCATCTTTGATCAACGAGCTAGTCAAGTAGAGGCATACTAGTGACACTCTTTTTGTCTATGTATTCACACATGCATTATGTTTCCGGTTAATACAATTCTAGCATGAATAATAAACATTTATCATGAAATAAGGAAATAAATAATAACTTTATTATTGCCTCTAGGGCATATTTCCTTTAGAAGTGGTGGCAGCGGAAGGAACACAAAGCCAGTCAACCTCCCAAAGGCCCTCTGACTCACGGCGCCGGGGGCCAGCACCAACCAAAGCCTTGGTGCAACGATCCTGAATGGAGCAAGTGTCAGTATCAAGAATGACACGACAACCAGAATTAGTAAGTTGGGCCGCAGAAAAAAGATTCATGGTAAGGCGAGGAACATGTGAAACACTTGGAACATAAAAAGATGGAGTGGAAAGAATACGACGACTAGCAACAGGAAGAGGTGTGCCATCGGCGGTAAGAACATTAACAGGCGAATCAAGAGGTCGGAGAGAAGACAGCGCGGAGGAATCAGAAGACATATGAAAGGAGCTCCAGAATCCAGAACCCATGAAGATGTACCTGACTGTGAAGATGCCGGCGATGGTGAAGAAGGGGAAGCAGTCACAGCTGCAGTGGAACCAGTCGATGAGGAGCCGGAGGAAGCAAGTAGACGCTTGAGGCGTACAATGTCCTGGTCAGTGAGTGGCGGAGTCGAGCAAGACACGGGAGTCCCGTTGGAAGAGGAGCGCCTCTGGTCTCGCTCTTCTGGCGACAATCAGACTCTGGGTGACCTGACCGAGAGCAGTAACCACAGAAAATGTCACGACGCGACGTGCCCTTCTCAGCATAAGGAGGACGGCTCACCCCCCTGGAGGAGTAGGCAGGAGCGGCGGAGCGGTGAGGCGAGCAGACGACACAGGAGCTCGGGCAGCCAAATACTGACGGAACCAGAAGCAACCCAGCAGAGCGAAGGCGGGTCTCCTCAGCACGAAGCTCGGCAAGGACCTCCGAGATAGGAACACGACCACGAGCAAGCAGATGCGCCCATCAAGGCTCAAACTCAGACCGGAGACGAGATAAAAACTCATGAACCCTTTGAAACTCCAGATCAGACCGGGTAGTCTGACAGCAACGGCAGGTGCCACAAAAAACTATCCGAAGAGAGTCAAGCTGGCGCTAGATGGCAGAGCACTGTGAATAGAACTCATCAACAGAAGGATCACCTTGCTAGAGTGCGTGCTCCTGATGCACCACAGAGAGGTAGAGAGCATCACCAGAGGGCTGATAGCGCTGACAGAGGTAAGACCACATCGCTGCAACTGTGCCAAGTCCCATGAACTCCGAAGCAAACTGAGGGAGGACACTCGCAGTGAGAACAGCAGCAGCTCGAGCATCCTCATTGCACCACTGAGTGTAAGCAGATAGGTCATCACGGCACACAGAAAGAGCATCTGAATAAGCAGATACCTGCTGATCATAGACATCAACCGCAGCATCATCTAGGGCCTTGGCGGCATCCCTGTCAGCCTGAGAAGCATCAACAGCAAGGACCGGCGGCACGGGTGGAATTGGGGCCACTAGCGCAATAGGACATGGCGGACAGGGGACCTCGCCAGAGAGAACACCCCACAGAAGAAGTCCACGCACATGGATGCGCATGAAGCCCACAAACTCAGCATAGTTGATGCCATCAAAGATCACCGAACAGCGAGGAACAGCCACATAGCCCGAAGATGACATGCTGAGATATCCCTCTTTTTTTTGGTCAACGGATCTGGATCGGGGGATAAGGCTCACCCGCTCGAGCCAGGACCCCCGATTCTGGATCGAGGGAGATGGGCAGACGCTCACCAGCGGCGGAAACGCTTGCGGGATCGATCCAAACTGGATCGAGATTCAGCAGCGCCCGCAGCAGCCTGGATCGATCCCCAGATTGGATCGAGAGCCGGCAGGGCCAGAAGCGCCCGCAGCAGCGGGATGAGAGGGCCGGCCGGGAGGAACGGCTGGGCCAGCAGCTCCCGCGGCTGCCGGACAAGGCAGCGGCCGCAGCCGGGGGAGACGGGACGAGGGGGAGGCCGGACAGAGTAGCGGGCGAGCGGAACGGCGCTCGGACGGGGCGACGAGACGGGACAACGGCCGGACGGAGCGGCGGCCGGACAAGGTGGCCGGGTGAGACGGTGGCCGGTCCGGAGAGACGACGGCCGGACGGCCGGAGACGAGCAGGCTAGGAACGAGGCGCACGGAGTTGCATCGTGCGGGAGGGAGGGGCTAGCCTGGCATCTGATACCATGTTGGATAATCAGCAACCACTTTCACAGGAGGGCCAAAGGCCAATATATATACATGCGTGTGGTAAAGTGCAAGAGACCCCTTATATAATGGGGATAAACCAAAAAGGGGTATACACATCTAACAAAAATAACATGGTGAGATAAAATATACATGTGAAGATGACTAAAAGAAAATGTTTCTGCCTCCTATAGCTATCACAAGAGAAGTGTACAAAATGACTCGCGCTTACCTTAATGAGTTTCCTCAAGGTGAAACAATTAAAGCTAGTAAAATGGATGTACACTTGTATTCCTTCTACATTACCTTAACCATCAAAATTACTTGGAAATATTTATTGTGATCTAGTTTTTTGTGATTCCATCAAGACTCCTGCATAAGCTACTCGTAGTGTGCAAGATATATTTTTCTTACCAATCTCTTTCTATTAAATGGCAATTGAAACAAACTGGCTTAGCTTTCTCACAAGCACACGAAAATAAACACTACTCAACCATGTAACCAAGAATTACCAATTGCAATAATGAACGATTAAGCATTAGACAGGTTGTTGTCTTCGTCACCGTCGTCCTTCCAGTGGCGGACGACTACCCAGGGGTTGTGATAGCCTTGATTGGCCGCCATTGTGCGCTCGTGGCGGAGCCGCTCCGCCTCGCGTAGTCGGCTACGTCCGGCTCGCGACGACTCTCGGGCGCAGACTCCAGCCCACGCTGCCCGTTCTTGGCCTTGCCCTTGCCGGCGAGAACAAGGATTGCGCGCTCAGACTAGGTCAACTTATCTTGTAGAGCTCGTCGTTGATCCGGCACCAACAGTGGGAGGTCGTCTGTGTGGTGGTCCAGGATCAATCCTCGGCACAGACCAGCACGACGTCCGGGTTGGCGAGCACCCAGTCCGGCGCCACATCCGACTTGGCGAAGGCAGAGCGGCGTGCCACATTGCCCCTCTCCCGGCGGTCCTCCTCAAAGGCCGCCTTGTCGATCACCATCTCAGCGCACAAACAGAAGGCACCGCTGCCGCGTCCGAGGTAGTAAAGGAGGTGGCACACACGTTGGTGATTGTTGGGGAGGTATCCTCCTTCACGACGGCTATCACCTATCAGGCTATGTCTATGTGCCATCTAGGCAGGGATGGTGGTGCCACCTCCTTGCCTCGGCCGAAACAGGGCGATGAGGCGCGGATTAGGACGAGGTGCCCGTACTGGCTGCGTGGCGAGAAGGGCGCCTCATGGCGTCGACGCTGGCTCCTTGACGTGGCGGTGAGGGCGGCATCCGACAACGGTCAAGCAACAACCGCTCAAGCCGGCGCGCGTACTCCTCGTCCGTCAGTGCGGTTGCTGCTGCTCCTTGTTGTCGTCAGAGATCACCACCTCCTCCTTGACCGTGGACGCCGACGGACTAGTGGACGCCGATGGGCCCGGAGACCATCGGTTGAGGTGCCACAACTTGGACGGCCCCAAGATCCACCTGCCGACGTCGAGAACCACTCGGAGCCGCCGGCTCCTTGATGCGGTGACGCGGCGGTGAGGGCGGCACCAAACCACGGTCGAACAACGACCGCTCAAGCAGCAGCTCAAGCTGGCGCGCGTACTCCTTGTCCGTTAGTGTGGTTGATGCTGCTCCTTGTTGTCATCGGAGATCACCACCCCTCCTTGACCGTGGCCGTCAATGGACTGGTAGACGCCAATGGGCCCAGAGACCATCGACAGAGGTGCCACGTGTTGGATAAATTATGCATCTCTGGGATGCCATTAGCAGGAACTGATTGCATCTAGATCACCTAAAAGCATGAACAGAGAAGGGTTTAGGGGATCATTACATGTCACGGCAGTGGACATGATCGCCTGCTTGGTGCAGGCTTGATGCAGGGGTGATGTAGTCGAGGTAGCAGTCCTCCTCAACGTCCTGATGCCCTCAGGACGCCACCGGCACTGCCCAGGGACAGCAGCGGCGGCTGGAGTAGGTCTTCCCGTCGCTGCAGCGCTCCCCCCGATCGGATGGGGTGAGAGAATATCAGGAGGGGAGTGAAACCGTACGAAAATTGTGATTGCGCAGCCTGCCAACCCTCTCCCGTGCCCCCTTTTATGTAGCGCTGGCGACAGGGGACCTAAACCATCAGTTGGTTTGGGTGCCCCCGATCAGGGCGCCTTAGTTGGGATAAAAAGCCCACGTACGTTGGTGCGTGGGGCCTTTTTCTTTAACGTTATCTTCCCTTTTTTCTGTTAGACTAATATATCTAACTGGCCTGTTAAGCCGTCAGATCAAAACCAACATTCTCCCCCTTGATCGTTAGGCTTAACTTCATTCGCCCATTCTACATAGGAATGATGTACCAAAGTGAGGTGTTACAACAGCTCGATACACCATGGAACCTCAACACTTATAGCACACCCGCCTATTTCGAAATGGAAAACATTTTGCTAATTGGGGAGTGGTTCATTTTAATGGTCCTCTTATTCCAGAATCAAAAGGCTTCCAGTAGTCCCATGCCGGCAACATGCTCACGAAAAATACTGGGTGGTAAGCCTTTTGTTAGCGGATCCGCAAGCATATGCTTCGTTCTTATGTGTTTAACATCAACTGTTTGATCCTGGATTCTATCTTTCACAACACGATACTTTATGTCAATGTGTCTGGCAGCATCACTTGACCTGTTGTTACTCGTATAGAAAACTGCGGGTTCATTATCGCAGTATAATAAAATTGGTTTAGATATGCTGTCAACCACTTTAAGTCCGGGACTAAAATTCTTTAGCCATACAGCCTGCCCAGTGGCCTCATAACATGCTACAAATTCTGCTTGCATCGTAGATCCAGCAGTTAATGTTTGTTTGGAGCTTTTCCACGATATAGCTCCTCCCACGAGTGTGAATATATAACCTGACGTGGATCTCTTACTATCCACACACCCGGCAAAATCAGAGTATGAATAACCAACAATTTTTAGGTTATTAGTTCTTTTATATGTAAGCATGAAATCCTTAGTTCCTTGCATATAACACAAGACTTTCTTTGCGGCCTTCCAGTGGTCCGGTCCTGGATTTGATTGGTATCTGCCAAGCATCCCGGTTACAAAACATAAATCTGGGCGTGTACACACTTGAGCATACATGATGCTTCCGACAGCTGAAGCAAAAAGAACCGACTTCATCTGATCAGTTTCACATTGGTTCCTCAGACATTGAAATGTCCCAAACTTATCGCCCTTAACTATAGGAGCAGGTGAGGGTGAGCACTTATGCATATTGAATTTTTTTTCAGTACTCTATCAAAGTATGCCTTTTGAGATAGTCCTAACGTTCCTCTGGACCTATCTCGATGAATCTCGATGCCGAGGACATACGAGGCTTCACCAAGATCTTTCATATCAAAACTGGATGACAGAAAATTCTTGGTCTCATGCAGCATATCCTTATCGCTACATGCCAACAATATGTCATCAACGTATAGGACTAAAAATGTGAACCTACTGCCTTTAAACTTAATGTATATGCAGTTGTCCACAACATTTTTGGTGAAACCAAAAGTTTTGATAATTGTATCAAACTTGAGGTACCACTCTCTTGAAGCTTGCTTCAAGCCATAAATCGATTTCTTTAGACGACATGCCAAATGTTCCTTCCCTTCCACAACAAAGCCTTCTGGCTGAGCCATGTAAACGTTTTCTTTTAAGTCACCATTTAGAAATGTCGTTTTAACATCCATTTGGTGTAGTTCTAGGTCGTAATGAGCTACTAATGCCATTATGATTCTGAAAGAATCCTTGGTTGACACAGGAGAGAAGGTTTGCTTATAATCAATGCCTTCTCTCTGTGTATACCCTTTTGCCACTAGCCTTGCTTTGAACCGTTCGACATTCCCTTTGGAATCATACTTGGTTTTGTAGACCCACTTGCAGCCTACTTTCTTAGCTCCATCGGGAACTTCTACTAAGTCCCATACGTCGTTTAAGCCCATAGATTTCAACTCGTCTTCCATGGCAACCAACCATTTCGATGAATTTTCGCTTTTAATGGCCTCCTTATAAGAGGTTGGATCCTCCACCTTTCCTAGATCATTCATATCCTCAATCATGAAAGTGATATAGTCGTCTGATATGGCTTTGTTCCTCTCACGCCGTGGTCTACCCACAGGAGGAGGTGGTGGTGGTACATCATCATTTTGTGAATCATTATTTTCCTGGTGGTCCTCATTTGTGTCTGGATTTTCATTATTAGTCCCCGGATCACCATTTGACTGAGAAACTGAACCATGAGATTCAGGATCATCAGTTGTCACATTTCTTCGTATTGGAAAAACAATCTCTTGGATAATCGGGGATGGTGCACAAACCCGCTTCTCCTCAAGATCGATCTCCCTTAACTTAGTGACCTTATTATCCTCAAAAAATACCGCTTGTCTAGTCTCCACAAACCTGGTGGTATGACTTGGACAATAAAAACGATATCCCTTTCCCCTATGAGGGTATCCAACGAAGAAACAGCTAACTGTTTTTGGATCCAATTTCTTAAGTTGTGGATTGAAAACTTTAGCTTCAGCAGGGCAACCCCACACCCATAAGTAATTCAATCTCGGTTTCTTTCCCGCCCACATCTCGTAAGGTGTGTTCGGTGCTGACTTAGTTGGAGCAAAATTTAGTATGTGTGCAGCTGTCTTTAATGCCTCTATCCAAAGGCTTACTCGTAAACTCGAGTGACTAAGCATGATTCGCACCATATCCATAAGGGTGCGGTTGCAACGCTCGGCCACACCATTTTGTTGTGGTTCACCAGGCATTGAGTATTGAGCAATGATTCCATTTTCAGATAAGAACTTGGCAAAAGGTCCAGGAATCTGCCCATAAGGAGCATGCCTACCATAATACTCTCCCCCGCGATCAGACCGTACAACTTTGATTTTTGCGTTCAGTTGATTTTCAACCTCCGCTTTATAGACTTTGAATTTCTCCAAAGCATCCGATCGGTCACGTATGGGATAAATATATCCATAGCGGGAAAAGTCGTATGTGAATGTAATGAATGAATCAAAACCATCTACAGACTTAACATTAAGGGGTCCACATATGTCGGTGTGAATTAATTCTAAAACCCCTATGGCTCTTACTGCTCCTTTCTTAATTGTTTTTGCGAATTTTCCTTTAATGCAGTCGACACATTTGTCTGCATCTGAGAAATCTAATGAGAGGAGTATTTCATTTTTAACTAAGCGTTCCATTCTCCCCCTCGAAATGTGGCCCAAACGACAATGCCACAATTTCGAAGAATTACTAACTCCTTTCCAGTTCTTCTCAACATTAATTTCATCACTCACATGCATAACTGAATCATTATTAAGAGATAACATGTATAGTTGGCCTCGTTTAACACCGATGCCTACATTCTTATTACATTTGATCAAAGCAAATTGTTTCTTGCCAAAATGGCACTCATACATATCATCATCTAAACGAGAAACTGAAATCAAATTCCTACTTAAGGTAGGCACATAAATAACATTATTCAATCTAAGAGTGTGGCCAGTGTGTAGCTCCAACGTGAGAGATCCCACAGCTTCAACATCGGCCTCAACTCCGTTCGCAACCTTAAGCTTTCTTGTCCCTCCTCTTATAGTTTGGATCGTATCGAATCCCTGCATAGAGTTAGCAACGTGAGTGGTTTCCCCTGAATCAATCCACCATGACTTTATAGAAAAATCGACATAAAGAGATTCATCTACAAAAGTAATTTCATCAATACCTCTTTTGTTCATCCATTTTAGAAAGCCTGGGCAGTCCCTTTGATAGTGTCCCTCCTCTTTGCAGAAGTTACAAGCATTTTCTCCAGCAGTGGAGCTGTTAGGAGCAGAAGAAGAACTGCCGGCTTCTTTACCCTTGAATGCCTTAGGGTTGAATGGCTTAGTGCCTTCTTTCTTGACTTGCTTTTTCTGAGGCTTGGGAAAACCGTGCCCGTCATGCTTTCTCTTGTTAGAGCCAACATGAAAAACATGGTCTTTCTTCTGCCTCATGATCCTCTCTTCCTCCTGGACGATCCTTGCGGTCATCTCAGAGAGTGGCCATTTTTCCTTTAGAGAGTTATAGTTGACCTTAAATTGTTCAAACTCTTCTGGAAGAGACTCAAGAATAATTATGACAAGAAGGGCTTCACTTAAAGAACACTCCAAAGCCTTAAGTTTGGTGAAAGCATTTACCACCCTCAATATGTGTTGCCTAACGTTTCCGTCAATAGTGTATGTCTGAAGAAGCTTAGCAAAAAGCTCATGAGCATACACTTTGTCGGATCCTTTAAATTGCTCCTCCATTTCAGTGAGGAATTCTTTAGCCATGTCTTTCTTAGGGATGCTTCAGAAATGTCCGGCGATATTGTCGCTTTCATGATGAGAAGCGCAATCTGGTTGGACTTGTTCCACTTTTCCATCTTAGCATCATAGTCCTTCTTGAGTTCTGCATACCCTGTAGCACCTACCACAGGTTTGTCTTCCCTCAAGGCATAGTCAAATTCATTACAACCCAAACATAATTCGACTTGGGACTTCCAACGAGGGAAGTTACTCCCCGTAAGTGGTTCGATCGTGTCAGACCGAAATGGAGCGGAAGCTGAAATCATCATAAAAATTCATAAGTAAACTTGCATGATTATAAATTTACGTTGGTAAATAAACGAACATGCCAAGTATTTAATTTCAACTCCATGTCAAAACACCGTTGGGCAGAAAAAACATGCAATTAAAATATCATAGGGGATGACTCATAATAATAAAACAACGTTGGTCCGAATTAAAATTAGAGTCATTTCATTCTGAATTTAAACATCAACATAAAAGAAAATATCATTATTTTTTATGTCTAAAAATTCATCATGCAAAACACATAATAAATCCTGAATAAAATATCTCATTGGTTCAATTTTACCCAGAATAATAATGTGTTCATTTTAATTTTAGGCATCTATTTTTAACGGTGCAAAAACATAATAACTATTAACTTAAACGCACTGTAAAAACAGAAAATCGCGACAGTGATTTTGGCCCGAAAGACCCCACAGCTACACGTAAAACGGCCCAGCCCAGAAGAAGTTTTTTTTTGTGTGTGTGTTTTCGCTGGACTGACATAACCTGGGCCGTAGCCCACAGCCGGAATCGGCCCATTAGCGCCCGCCGGCCCAGCAAGGAGCCGCGCGATGCTCTGAGTCGTCGGATCGAGCCGACGGCTCGGATCGCCCCAAACCCGAGCAAAACCTGTGGCTGGGTCCAAACCCTATCCATTTCTAACCCTCCTCCCGATTCCCACTCACTGGCGGGGCGACGGTGGCCCGAAAGGCACGCCGGCCATGGCGGCGCGGCGGCTGCGCTCGCCGGAGCAGCATGCCGTGGACGACGTTCGGCGTGCTCCTTCGTCGAGCGTGGCTGCTAGCGTCCGCATACATGGCGCATCAAGGAGGGAGGATGGGCGCCGGCCACCGCGGCATGAAGGACGACGGCGACCTGTGCGGCGTCGGCCACACAGGAAGCACGTCCATTAGGGCGGCGGCAGCGGCTCAAGTTCTTCCCGCGCGTCGTCCTGAGGACGGCGGCGTCACGGCGTCTCCGCCCTCGCAACCGCGGTGGACGCGGTGTGGGCCCCGAAGGGAAGAGGCGGCTACGCGACGCATTAGGTGAGGATTCTCCTCATTGCTTCTTCAATTCGTGTACATCAGTGCTTGATTTGGGGGAAAAACAGTCCCAATTGCAGAACTAGGGTTCTTACGAAATTGGGGATTTTTTCTAGGGTTCTTCATCATGAGGGGTTGTTACTGTAGACTTGCGTGTATCCCTCTGCCTAATATTTTGCTAATGCATATGGAAACAGTACTTAAGCATGATCAATTTTAATCAACTTAACATGAAAGTGAGCATTAGATCTTAACTTAGATTAATTAAAAAATTGATTGATCAAAAGATAGCAGTACTTAATCCGTAGCAATTAGAAAACAACATGATGATGAACAGGGGGCAGCAAGACAGTAGCATGCATATTTGGGCTAACCAGGGGCTAAAACTTTCAATCTTGATCATGAACCCTAAACTTGACATTGATCTAAACATGGTAGTGATCTACTGATCAACAATAAAGGGATCTATTGCAATCAAGATTGGCGAATGATACCATTGTTGGATAAATTATGCATCTCTGGGATGCCATTAGCAGGAACTGATTGCATCTAGATCACCTAAAAGCATGAACAGAGAAGGGTTTAGGGGATCATTACATGTCACAGCAGTGGACATGATCGCCTGCTTGGTGCAGGCTTGATGCAGGGGTGATGTAGTCGCGGTAGCAGTCCTCCTCAACGTCCTGATGCCCTCAGGACGCCACCGGCACTGCCCGGGGACAGCAGCGGCGGCTGGAGTAGGTCTTCCCGTCGCTGCAGCGCTCCCCCCGATCGGATGGGGTGAGAGAATATCGGGAGGGGAGTGAAACCGTATGAAAATTGTGATTGCGCAGCCTGCCAACCCTCTCCTGTACCCCTTTTATGTAGCGCTGGCGACAGGGGACCTAAACCATCAGTTGGTTTGGGTGCCCCCGATCAGGACGCCTTAGTTGGGATAAAAAGCCCACATACGTTGGTGCGTGGGGCCTTTTTCTTTAACGTTTTCTTCCCCTTTTTTCTGTTAGACTAATAGATCTAACTGGCCTGTTAAGCCGTCAGATCAAAACCAACACCACGACTTGGACGACCTCGGGGATCCACATGCCGGCGTTGAGAAACACTCGGAGCCGCTACCGGACTTGACCATCTCTGTGAAGAAGATGAGAGTACTGGAGAGGAGAGGAGAGGCAGAGGTGCGCGGAGGGCAAATACTGGCGAGATGGGGTTTGCCGGCGAGGCCGGACAACTTAAATATATGGGGTTTGCTGGTTAGGCCCGGACGCCCGCAAACCTCTCACCGGTTTGCTTCCACCGAAATTCAGACATGGGGAAATGTCCTTACAACGGTAGTGCTTGTCTTGGGTTGGCCATTGTTAGATTTTCTTTGTTATAATTACTCTTAAGTTTTTAAAATGGTCACTTGAAAAATATGAAGTACATCAGTTAGCATTAATTAGCACGGTTGTTGATTGATACTAACCCTTAATTTCATTGCGACAATCTTATATAGCCATGGAACACGACATCGCTGCTTACACTAACCCAATATAGAAGTAGCATGAAAAGAAGAAAACCATAGACATTATCACTGCCAGGTTTGTAATAGGTGGGATAACTGCAGCTATTGAGATCACAAACCAGCCGAAAAAGAGTAAGAAGGACACTTAGCGTGCTCCAAACAACATCTAAGCGTATGCCGCCTGGCTTTCGCTGTGTCTTCGCCTTTGGCTTCAACTGGCAATTTGTGCTTGGATTAGCATAATGGTCCTCTTGATCCCCTCCTGTGGCCTTCCTATCCAAAAAGGCATCCATTCGCTGCAAAATAGGCGGACGCCGCGAGCAAGTAATTAGAGGGATGGTTCGCAAAATTTCCATTCAAAAACCATATTATCATGCATCTTACATAAAGCCCAGAATTAAGCAGCAAGAAGGATCCAGAACTGCTTAAAACTCTCCCAGCAACTAACACAAATCTGCCAGCAACACATCCCATTGACGTGCCCTCTTCTTTTCCACAATCGGAACCTCGAAGGCAACTTCTCAAGCAACGGCTGCCAGCCACCTGACGAAACTCTTCATACAAATTGACTCCCCTTGCATGAAAAGTTGTTTATATATTAACTAGTAGTAAAAAACACACCAGATTTGTCCAGGTGCCACACCACCTCATCAGCCCAGAGCCCCAGATGCACATTTCTAATTCCAATTTCCGTTATAAGAGAATCCCAAAGCTCACGTACTACGTTCCTCCACACCAAAATCTGTTCTGAAAGAGATCATCACCCTCTCCCCGTTGCAATAAGCTCTGGAAACTGTAATGTCTGGATCACCACATATACTACAGGGAGCAGGGAAACTTTTTTTTTACGGAGCTACGGCGGGCTTATGCCGGCCTGAACCATTTTCATTATCATAAGTAAGATTGAGATACATCACAACGGCTACACAACTGCAGCACCCAACACACACAAGAAGGACCGAGGTACAACAGAGGAGAACCAGAAAATGATCTACGACAAGCAGCCCAAAACCAAGAACTTAGCACCCATCACCACTAGGCAGACCAAGAAGAGCGGAAACTAGCATTGTTGAATCAGTCGAAAGAAGAATCAACACTGAGAGACCAAGAGAAGAAGTCGCCTGCTACCCTGTGATCACTCAGCACCTTGAAGAACTAGGAGAGTCGCAACCAACGTCGAAGGGCTTCCCAATGCCTAGCCACGACGCGACGGAGAGCCACAGACCGTGACGAAGGGCAATGTTCCGCTAAGACAGTCCCGCACCTCCTCTGGGCCACACCACGGCCACCATCACAAATAGAGGAAACCAGAGCACTATGCGAGGCAACCAAACCTCAAGCGTCGTCGAAGGGCACCAAAACCCGAGACCTCACCGCTGCCACAAGCCTCCAAGAGAGAGATCGACCAATAGCTCCAGGATGACCAAGGCAAAGAACGCCGCCACAATTCACTTCCACAACCACCACCAAACAATCCACCAGCCCAACCACACACCAACAGACCAACCGCACTCGAGCCGAGACGACAAACGAACAATAGCAGCTCAATGGCTCCAAAGACAATGCCCCCAAGGGGGTAATGATGTCAAAGACCTCATCGATGTCCAATCCACAGATGGATCTAGGCTTTCGCCCGGAGCACATTAGAGGACACAAGGCGGGAGCTTGACAATGACTCCTCCAAGGAGGAAGACGGCGCCGGAAGGTGTCGCCATCATCGCTGCCAGCAAGGCCGGCACAAGGCTTTCGCCTCAAGCATCACAGGCCTGACCTCTCCGCATACGTTGGTCGCTGTGTCCGGCAAGCATAGGAGTGCGAGACCTCCCAACATCCAGCAACTCCGCGGCGAGCGTCCTCACCGCCGACTGCGGGGTGCACCTCCATTGACAAAGCTGCTCACCTCGAGCACCAGCGCCGACAGGAGGGGAGGTCAAGCCTGGCCGCCACAACTCCTCCACCACCAACTTCCACCCCCAGATCCACCTCCTTAGCCTAACTCGCCGGACTAGGAACCAGAGCCAACGAGCCGAGCGCCTCCGACGCTCACCCTGGACAGCACGACCGGAGGTCGCCAGCCCGGCACCGCACCCACCTGAGCGCGTAGGGAGCAGGCCAGTCAGATCTGGTCCTCCCAGCCGCCCATACGGGCCCGCCGCTGCACGCCCTCTACCACGAGACGCACGAAGCTGCCGGAGACGAGCAGAACACCGACGCCGAGAGAAGCCGCCGCCAGGATGGGAAGACCGCGCCCCGCCCCCACGGGTGGCCGATCCACCTGGGTCGCGGCGCAATCGAGTGTAGAACGAACGCCCCGCCGCCACCTTCACTGGGCACGCACGGGCTTCGCCGGCGTCCGCTCCGGCGGCGGCGATGCGGGGGAAGGAGGAGTGGTAGGGCCTGGCGGCGGCGCGACTAGGGTTCCCCCATTTTATACGGTCACCCCAATCCAGCTGGTTTCTGCAACAATGTCTACTTGTCTAGGCAAATTTCTGCAATGAAGATTGTTTTTTCTTCCTGATGATAGTGTTGTTTTTCAATATTTACAGGATACAAGCCACAATCACAGTGGATCACCTTTGGTTTTCACAGTTTTATCGTTTGTGTGCATTTCTGATGGATGGAAGCAGGGGAGAACTCCCCAGCAAGGAAGATGGTCCGACCAGCAGGCCGGACATGCATGGCAGGCAGGCCAAGGTGGCAGACGCACAAGAACAGAAGATCATTCAGTGCTTGCTAGTAAAGCCCTCGACCATGTAGGTTTTAAGACTTGTTTTCTCTGCCTATATATTTGCTTTTTGCTCAGCAGAAAAGTAAATGTGCATTGTTTGCCAGAAACAGCGGGTAAGCTTGCATTCAGATAATTACTTGAGCATTGTGTGAGGAACAAACGGATGCAAAGAGGAAAGGGAAAACGTAGAACACAACTAATATATAGCGTTGCCATTTGTCAGATTTCATTTTCTATAATAACAAACTCTAATAGTTGAGAAAAGGATGTGGCTTGTAAATATACAACAGCAAGCTTTACCCACAATTGTTGGTTGACTGAAACTCACTGTCACATTGTAGGCGGAGAGCAGCCACATCCCATGTTACAGAACCCAAAGCTAGAACTAGCATGAAAACAAAAACAATGTAAACATGACCACCCCCAAGAGAACTCATGTAGATTGTCACACGCCGGCTTGTCCGAAAGGTGATCACAACAGCGAGAAACTCCACGCTATCGAAGCCACAATCACTTTGAACTCGGAAAGCTGATCTGACGATGACGCGGTCGAATCTGGAAAAATAAGGCAAAGAAAGCTCAAACATCATATAAAAAAATCTGCCCAATTTGTGCCTACTGAAGAGTTTACGAGCTTAAAGTAACAAGATGTAGGTACCTAGGTAGTATCACAGGGTAGATGCAGAACAGCATTGTCACATTGGCAATATTCACCTCAACTAATTTGAAACATGTGTGACTGCAAGCGCTCAGCTTTAGTGTGTTTAGCATTGTAATTTGCAATACAAGTTGGAATGCATAGCCATACTGGCATGAACATAAAGAAATGAGTCATGGAAAACTTAGCCTTAGAGAATCGGCACATTCATGTTGCAGGAGTTCATATACACCTAGAAACCTACTAGTATAACAAAGCTATAATTAAAGTGAGAAAGAAACTAGGTGTGCTGGTAGCAAGAACCAACAGAAACCATCCCAGTACGAAAACTGGCTCACAAAACAGGGTGTCCAAATCATTATTGCTACTACACGATCACCTGAAACCTCCACAAGTTTCAGTCAATCATCTGACCCATATGGTTTACTTTGAGATTGGTAGAATGACCATGATATGAGGCTCAAAGATTGGTGGAGATTAACAGGAATAAAGAAGAATTTCAGTTGCTTGTGCAATGAGAAGCATTCCCTTGATCTTTTGAGGCTGATTTCAGAATGTTGAGATAAAATTTCAGTTGCCTGTGAGCACAAGCAGTTCTTATTTAGAGCAGTGACCCATGATCTTATTTGTGACAGCAGCAGTTATGCAGGTTTATTTTAACAAAACATTGTGATGTAAAATTATAAATGTGAATAAAAGAAAACAAAACAAGGAACACAATTACGTTCCCGAGCTTGCAATTATCCCACGAGCACAAGAAACTAGACACTACTAAATCAAGTAAACAATAGTCATCAATTGCAACAAGAAAGTAATCAATGAACAACTCGTGTGATAATTAGGAAGGGAAGGAGTTAACTAGGATGCGAATGAAAGTTTACCACTTCAGATATGCGTCTGAAGAGAACAATGATGGCGGGAAGTTGGTATATATGTGTGTCCCCGCAAACTTAATACTGTTATAATATGAATAAACCCTCTGAAGCTGCAACATCTTGACGTCAATCGAAAAATATTCAAAGAGTGGGTTCTCTTGAGATATGTTTGGTGTCCTTATCAATAGCAAATACCTTCCAGTTGCAGCGATGATATAATACCGGTAACCAGAATCTAGTGAGATTGTCTTCTCCATATGCCACTGACTGGGATACTCGCCTTTGTTTTGTGCAAAGGTATTGAATAAGTTTTTTTACCGGAGCGGGGATGTACCGGTGCTCAATCCACCATCCCTCGGTGCTTCTAGATCCGTGCGGGTGGACCCTACTAGTTTTTTATTTCCATCTCAGATTCCAGGATACAAGCTGTATACAACTGCAAATACGTGATGGACCCGACGAAAGAGAGGATATCAACCCCACGCCGCTGTCTCCTTCCCGCATCGATCTCCTTTCTCCCCGCCCCATTTCTCGTCAGTTCGTTCCATGGGACTCCGTGGTTAATCCCGGCTATGGCCGCCGCGAGATCTGCCTTCTCCAGCAACATCCGGCACCGGATTCGGGTTCCACTGCCGGCACCTACCACGGGGGGCACATAGAAGGCCGGCGGCGGCGCAGCGGTACCATGAGGCCGACGAGGAGCGGGGGCCGGATCCACTGGCCGTCGGGGGGTGGCTGATCCGGCGAGGTTCCTCGATCCCGCCAACCAGAAGCCCGTCCACCGGCATCCTGGCTGCCCCGGCAGCCATGGTCGCCGTTGGTGTCTCCGTTCAGCACGGGCACCATGAGGGGTCATCACGCAAGGTTGTCGCCGGATCCGGCGACACCAAGCCTGACTACCACCGGATCTGGTGAGTAATGAATCCCATCTCCCCTAACCTCTCTCCATATGTATTTCATGATTTCTGATTTATTTAGCATGATTTGAACACTCTATGTTTCTTTACCACCAGATCGTCGGCCTCCTCTGCTACTTCAATTTCAGGATTTTTCAGTGAGATTTGTAATGATTTTGAGTGAGATTTGTAATGATTTTGAGTGAGATTGGAATGATTTTCAGTGAGATTTGAATTGAAATAGCTATGTGTAGTTGAGATGTGCAAAAATGTGAAACTGGGATTTCAATGTGTTGTTGCAAGTTGCAAAACTAATTTCTGTGAAAATATATGGAATTAGATCTCTGAAATATATGAAACAGCTATTTCTCTTATCTGTCATTTGTTATTTCAGTGATGTATGTATTGAGAAATTACTTCCCTGGAATATATTTCAATGCGGTGTTGCAAGTTGTGAAACTAATTTCTGCGAAAATATATGAAATTACTTCTCTGAATTATATGAAACTGTTGTTTCTCTTATCTGGCATTTGTTATTTAAGTGAGATGTGTATTGGGAAATATGAAATTACTTCCCTGAAATATATTTCAATGCGTTGTTACAAGTTGTGAAACTAATTTCCGTGAAAATATATGAAATTACTTTTCTGAAATATATGAAACTGCTATTTGTCACATCTGTAACTTGTTATATCAGTGTGATATGTATTGAAATATGTGAAATTACTTTCCTGAAAAATATGTAATTACTTTCCAGAAATATATTTCAATGTGGTGTTACGAGTTGTTAAACTAATTTAAGTGTAATGGTTTGTGCAAGATATGTGAAATTTATATTTCAATGTGGTGAAACCAGATCATTTTAGCTGGTGGAAGTGTTATATATTTATGAAAATGATTGCAATGCTTTTTGAAAGAGTTGAAATGCTATTTCAGTTAGATACTAATTGAAATAGCTATTTGTAGATGAGCTGTGGACAAAAAATGTGAAACTGACATTTCAATGTGTTGTTGCATTTTTTGAAAGAGTTTTATTTGAAATGAATTTAATAAGTTTTCAAATTCTTATATATGTTTTAACAGATTTCATATCAATTTAAAGTGAGAGAAGTTTATCCTTTGAAAAATAAGCTGACATTACTGTATGTGTGTGAAGTGAGACTGGCTTCAGCGTACGTGTAAAGCGAGGGCCGTGGCTGGAATCACGTGGTAGGCCCAGCTGGTCAAATCATGTGAGTGGGGTCCAGCTGGTGAAATACAGGATGTTAAATGAAGATATGTGGGGAATACAGAGATACCACTTGTGAGGTGGCAGGATTTTATTGGTTGGAGAACCACCGGTACATCCCGGGAACGGTAAAAAGAGGTTTGCGGCAAAGGTATAGGTACCAAACATCCCAAGCCTGCCTTCCCCTGCCTCCACAACGGCAAAATCTTCCTTTCTCCATTCTCCAGGTGGGGGGACAACAAAGGGGAACTCCATCCTTCTTGTGTCAAGCATGAGCAACGTTTTTCTCCAGAACAGCGTCCAGTCCCAATAGAAGCACCCATAAGCATAATGGTGCCTGATAAAAAGAGGGTGGACCTGTGGCATCATGGCGGACTCGCTGCCACTAAGGACCAAATCGCTCCACCTTTGGATGCAGCAGCTCTCCATTGTCCGGTGCTCGACGAGAACACGAATGCGGCCAGCTTAGTTTCGCAGTATGCCATCAACATCACTTGGAACGATGCCTCTTCAACAGCAGCTTCCTCCTCATCGTCGCCGAGGGGAAAGAGAGAAGGCTTGCACCGGCATCTGCCTAACAAAGCGACTAGGTCGTCAGGTACTGGGGGGAGCACGAGATGCCATCGGCACAAAGGGTCGCACACGGCGAGCTCCTGGCTGACCTCGCCCATTTTGGGCCAGCGCTGGAGGAGGACGCGGCCGTCGCGGCTGTCCTGGACGGTCCAAAGGCCATGGGAGGGGAGGAAAGAGAAGGAGAAATCGGCGGCGAGGGCGAGCGCGCGGGCGGCGGGTGCGGAGGGGTGAGGCGGTAGTGCTGGATGGAACCCGTGGCGGTCGAGGAAGCCGAGGAGTGGTGGTGCGTGGAGGCAGCGGAAGCGGCGGAGGAAGGATACGTCGGTGGCGAGTCGGCGGAAGCTGACGCAGGCCGCGGAGGCGCGGGCGAGGTCAGCCAGGTCGGGTAGGCGGAGGAAGATCTCGGTCAGGAGGTGGTCGGGGAGGTCCGTCAGAGACGATGCCATCTTCTTCTTGCTGGTTGCAATTGGTGTGGAGTGGGGAAGCTCGTTGGGAGGAAAAACCGGCCGTCGGAGGGCAGCCGCCCCGCCGCCGGGGAACCCACGGCGAGATGGGAAGGGGAGAGCCGGCGGCTGCGTGCGGAAGGGAGAGTGAGTCGAGTCGTGTCCTGTGTTGGCTGCTAAAATGGGCCCTTAACCGGTAACCCAACAACGAGCGCAGTTTTCAGGCCCAGCCTTTTTTTTCTTTTTGCGAAAGATAACTACTTCATCCGTTCCAAAGTAATCGAAGTTAACGTGTTTAACTTTGACCCGAAAATATACAAACATGTATAAACACCAAGTTAGCTTCATTCGATTCTTTACGAAATGTTTTCGGGATTGCTAAATCTCAGTCTCGGTCAATGCTATATGTGTTGGAGGATCTTACGTGGAGATCCATGCAAAAAAGAAAAAAATTACTCTAATTTTTTATTTCTTCTTTTTCATATGTTCAATCACTTTACTAAGAATTGGTTAAATCTTAGTCGACTGAGATCTACCCACACCAACAAAAAATTATGTACCGTACATTTGTTATGTTCTTGATCTTGGCACCTTCAAATAAGAACTTACTAGAGTTGCAAATGTGGGTTAGAGTAGTGAATCTTCCTTTCAATCTTCATGATGAGAACTGGAGCAAGTCTATTGCTGCCTAGATTGATAGAAACGCTATATATGTTTAGTTTGATCATGTTGTTGGATATCTCAGTGCGAGAGTCACCGTTGAGGTGGAAAAACCCTTGAGGGGGTGGATTTGGATTGAATCGTCGAGGCAACATTTGTATGGACCCATATGATATTCAATATATGTTTAGTTTGATCATGTTGTTGGATATCTCAGTGCGAGAGTCACCGTTGAGGTGGAAAAACCCTTGAGAGGGTGGATTTGGATTGAATCGTCGAGGCAACATTGTATGGACCCATATGATATTCAGTATGAGAATGTCCCTCTTTTTTGTTTCTTTTTTTTCTCGAATGCGCACAAGCATGCACGTCGTATATATAAGAAAGAACGGGGGTAAAGAGCCCCAATACAGCGTTATGGGCAAACTCGCCCAATCCACCTAGATTACAAAAGCGGACTACTCATGATCTACCCACCGCGCCAAACTACCAAAGAAAACACTCATATCACCTTTAAGGAGACCGGCTGCAGCCCACGCCTTACCCTCCTCCAAGATTCTAGTACCGATGCGTGTGGACGAGGGCGACTCGCCATCAAACACAATACCATTCCTATGCTTCCATAACTCCCAACAGACTAGCACCAAGATTGTGCGGTGGTCTCGCAGCCGCCCATCCGCGCCGAACTTGCTCTGGCACCAAGTCACCAAGGTGTCGACCGTGGTGGGCACCCAGTCAGGTCTACCAAGAGCCGTGCAAACCTCATGCCACACCATCCTAGCAAAGACACATCCCAACAAGATATGATTGATAGTCTCTTCACTTTGATTGCAAAACGGACACGAGTCCTGGTGTGGTAGTCCTCTCCGAGCCAGTCTGTCGGAGGTCCAGCATCTGTTCCGTAAAGCCAACCAAGAGAAAAAGCGACATCGCCGTGGTGCCCTTGACCTCCAAGAGAAATCCGTTGTTGGGCTGACCACCCTTCCTACGAACTTGGCTGCATAAGCTGATCGAACAGAGAAAGTTCCATTGCTCTCCCAAGCCCAAGAGAGCATGTCCGGGGAGTCGGGCTGTAGTTGAATGATGGCCACCCGATGCCAGAGGTTCACATACTCGCGCAGCTCCTCCAAGTCAAGATTTGGGTTAATATCCAAAGGCCATGAGCCCTCCTGAATAGCCGTACGCACCGACATGCTGTAGCGCTTCCTCGGCGGCACCTTAGCATAGATCTTCGGGGCGAGATCCTGGATCCTAGACCCGTCCAGCCAGCGGTCTTCCCAAAATAATGTACTCGAACTGTCACCCAGCTTAGTGTGCGCGCCCGAGCGGAATAGTTGTAGGGACTCCATCGGAACAGGGATGTCAAACTCGTTCCATGGTCTTAAGGCATCAGCACGGCGCAACCAAGGCCACCTCGCCTGCATAGCTATGTTCAACCATTTCAAGTCTGGAACTCCCAATCCACCTGCCCATTTAGGCGTGCATACAATATCCCACGCAACAGAGCACTGTCCACCGTTAGCCTCCGCTTTTGCACACCAGAGGAAACCTCTGATGATCTTGTTCATCGCTTTAGTTGTCTTGGCCGGCAGATCCAGAGCCATCATGGCGTGAATGGGAATGGCACAGAGAACCGCCTGCACAAGCAGAAGTCTTCCACTCTTGGGCATGGCGGAACCGCGCCATGTGGGGAGGCGTCCCGCCAGCTGGTCAACCAGGTACTGCAGCTGCGCATGAGTCTGCTTCCGAATGGTGAGGGGTAGCCCTAAGTATTTGCATGGGAAGTGGCTGAATGGGAAACCCGGTATTTTCCCCACCAACATCTTCTGATCGTCCGAGCAACGAATAGCGAAGGCCGCGCTCTTGTTATGGTTTACCCGAAGTCCAGAAGCCACGCCAAAAGCCTCAAAGATGTCAGCCGTGACTGACAATTCCAAACAACCCGGCTTGACGAAGAGCATCACATCGTCCGCGAAGATGGATATTCTCTGCTTCAGCCCAACTCTTGCCAGCGGGGAAAGTAAGCGGCGAGAAGCAGCTAGCTCAAATAACTTATGCAGAGGCTCCATTGATCAAGATGAAGAGCAAGGGAGACACCGGATCGCCTTGGCGTAATCCACAGTAGTTAAGAATATCTTTACCGGGCACTCCATTTATCAAGACCCGTGTCACCGCCGTGCCTAGTAGACCAACAATCCAAGAGATCCATCTCTGACCAAACCCCAACCGGGTAAGAACCTCAATCAAGAAAGGCCATTGAACAGTATCAAATGCCTTAGTGATGTCCAGCTTGAGCATTACCGCTGGATCTCCCAACGCATATAGCCTCTGCGCCGTGCATTGGACTAACATGAAATTGTCATGCAAAGATCTCCCTTTTGCGAACGTGCTCTGATGCACACCCACCAGTCTAGGAAGATCTTCCGCCAACCTGATCGCCAAGACTTTGTCAAATAGCTTAATAGCTCCATGAACAAGGCTAACCGGGCGAAAATCCTTAATGTCCACAGCCCCATCCACCTTCGGGAGCAATGATATGAGCGCTTTATTAATCACCTGCAAGCCTCGCATATCACCAAGATAGAACGTGTGGAATGCGCGCATTATATCCTCCTTAATGATACCCCAGCATGAGGCATAAAATCTCCCAGTAAATCCATCCGGCCCAGGGGCCTTATCCAAAGGCATAGACTTAACAGTCCGCTCCACTTCCTCTGTCGTAAAAGGAAGCTCAAGGTGCGAGAGGTCTAGAGTGGGGAGATCCAGAGCATCAAGATTAATGGTGTGCGCCCGCTGGGTGGGAGTGCCCAACAGATTGTCGTAGTAGCCATCCACCATTGCAGCAATGTTTTCCTGCCCCAAGAAAGTCTCTCCATCCTTAGTTAGCCGAGTCATATAATTCTTCCTTGTTCGGTGCCTCGCATGACGATGAAAAAACTCCGTATTCGCGTCACCATCTTTGAGGAAGATCATCCTAGATCTTTGCCGGGCTATCGTCCTTTGCAGCGAGCATAGACCGAGGAGCTTGCGTTTTAGAATATGACGGAGAGTTACTTCCTCGACGGAGAGTATCCTAGTCTCGGATGCCAAGTCCAAACGATAGATCAGCTCCATTGCCACCCCAACCTGAAGATTTACATTACCGATCCACTTG
Source organism: Triticum urartu (assembly GCF_056163025.1). Lineage (NCBI taxonomy): Eukaryota > Viridiplantae > Streptophyta > Magnoliopsida > Poales > Poaceae > Triticum > Triticum urartu. The sequence continues at coordinate 707,452,977 of NC_141879.1, read as the reverse complement.
TCACTCCACCTCTGCAGGGCTTTGGCCGTAGCCCCTAGCTTAAGGTGCAAAACCACATAGGGGTTGCCCAAAGAAGGGATTGAACCCCAAGCTGCCTGAACGATATCCATGAAGCCGTCCACTTTAGGCCAAAAAACTTCAAAACGAAAGCGACGGCCAACCTTCCACTCGGCGTTAAGCTCAAGGAGCAGGGGGCAATGATCTGAAATGGACGAACCCAAGGCTCCCAGAAAGCATGAGGGATGAAGGTCATCCCAGTCATTCGTCGAAAGAACATGGTCGATTTTCTCCAAAGTAGCCAGCTGCCATTCATTGGACCAAGTATATCTTCTTCCGTTGAGGTACACCTCCTTGAGCTCAAGCCTATTAAGCATGGACCGAAACCGAGACATGATCCTCCTGTTAATTGCTTGGTTGTTCTTATCCTCGGGGTTTAAGATGAGGTTGAAATCCCCAACTATGGACCAAGGGCCAGCATGGAGATCACGTATCTCACAAAGTTCCTCCATGAACGCAACCTTGTCTGCATCAAGGTGAGGGCCGTATACCCCAGTGAGCCACCAATGAGACCCATCGTGCGGCTTGACCAGCGCCGTTAAGGTGTTATCCGTATAGTGTGGGTTGGACAATGCCACTTGTGTGGCATCCCAAGCCAATATGATGCCGCCACGCGTGCCAGCAGCCGGCAAATAAAAGAAGTCCTTAAATCTATTACCCATACAGTGACGAATTACGTCCAGAGTTACAACTTCGAGCTTCGATTCTTGAAAGCAGACTACCAATGGTTTGGCCGCCACTACTACTTGATAGACTGCCGTCCTTCTCGCCGGAGTATTCAAGCCCCGGACATTCCACACAAGCACTTTATTTGGTTGTGCATCCATAAGAAACACATCCACAAAGTCCACCAAAGCCAGCAAGATCATGCCGCACCTACCACACCGGCGGGCTGCTCCTGTAGCGGAGCTGCAGGGGGCTCCCAGCCAAAGAGGGCCAAGGTAGCAGCGATGTGGCTATCCGAAAGAGGCTGCGAGAATAACTCCACATATGCCTTGAGCGCTTCATCTCCAATAGTCTCCCCTTCGTTGGCCAAGCATAGCTTCCTGATGATGGCCTGCTGCTGCTTGGATGCAGCCGAGCCCCTGCCCATTCTTTTAGCAAGCCGCACGCTTCTTCTAGGTGTAGCATCCAGGTTCCTCTTGGTCCTGGGTCTTCTCTGCCTGTTCGCCGATGGCCTCCGTCCCAGAGGGGTGGGCAGAATAGGGTTTGGCGAATCCCTGATCTAGGAGGCAAAGCCCTGGGCCTCCAGATCCATCTCCGCGTCGAACCCAACCTCCAGGGAGCCGGGCGTTGGTGCAGCCAGCGCATGCAACTCATCCCGCAAAGATCTGCATGAGAGCGCCGAAAGGCTCACCATGCACGTAGGCACATCACCCCTGCATGCATGCCGCTGAGCGGGATCACGCATGTCGCCACACGCGTCGCTCTCCCATGTGCTAACGGGATCCTGTTCCCACTCACCACCCGAGGAAGCAGACAGAAATTGGTCTTCCGGAGGGAGCCGCGTGGGGTCCGTCGCCCAGTCCGCGCGCAGGTGTCCACCTCTAGCTCCCAGGAGGCAATGAGAACTCGGGAAGGAGAATCTTCCTCAGCCCCCACGCCCCGTCCCGACAGCTGTTGCTCAGCGCACGGCAGCCGAGGGGGGGGGGGGGGGGGGGGGGGGGGGGAGACGGCGTGGCAAATGCAGGGGAGGGGGGCAGCCTCGGATCCATCGTTGGGCACTGGCCCACCGTGTCACCCACTCCCGTATCCTGCTGCCTTGGGGAGCTGGCCGTCGTCCTACCAAGATGCTTCTGACGCACCGACTGCGGGAGGATAGGCTGATCCTCAGATAAAGCCGCAGCATGCATGTCATGTGGGGTTGCGTGATCGTCTGCAAAAGCCGCGCCATGCAAGTCCAGTGGGGTCGGCTGGTCGACAGAAGCCGTTTGAATCGGGGACAGCCCCGCACGCGGCACCGAGCCGGCGGAGGAACGAGCGGACTCCGGCGACCTCTCCCGAGCCGGAACCCTACGTGGAGCAGCCCCACGCCGGCGACGGCGTGATCTGGAGCGACCACGCCCGCGACGACCCCCAAGCTGCCCATCAGAGTCCTCCTCGGCCGACGACGGCGGCGGCGGAGGAGATCCTGCCGGCGGCCACGGACCTACAATCCTAGGAGCAACCGGCGGCGCCTCCTGAACGATATCCACCGGGTACCAAAGCGTGTCCGGAAGGCCATCCTTCCGCTGGATCGAGCGTCTCCCTGCCTCTTCCACCACAAGAATGCGCCTTTGAGGGATCCTCGCCGGGTCGTCCGTGCGCAACCACACGCGAAACGCAGACATGTCGTCCCGCCGCGTCGTGCAGTCTGCCACTCTGACCACGATGCCAAGCCCCCAGGGCAACGACTCCGCCGCCCGCCGAGACCAGGCATTCGCCGGGACGCCGAAAAGGGCCAGAGGCACCAGAAACGGCATGGTGATCGCCGTGGCCCGTGCGGAGCGCGTCCAAGGCAGTAGGGTCGACACGTGCAGCTTGAGATGGCAGTTGAAGTTGAAGGTGGAACTGGGTTTACATCTCCGGCAAAGATAAAGACTTATCTGAACAAGAGAAAGGGAGGACCTCAGACTCTAAAACATGTGTACAGAAAAGTAGAAATGCCTCTCCTTGTCAGGAAAGGTGATCATGTCTGCAAGAAACTACACGCTATCAAAACAACAACCACTTTGAACTCTGAAAGCTGATCCGATGACGATTCCACTGAATTTGGACAAAGAAGACAGAAGCTTAGATGCCAGATCAGAAACTTGGGGTCCAACTTGTACGAATATTCGAGAACTTACAAGTTATTAAACAAGCAAATCATAGGCGATTATGTAGTACTACCTCCGTCCCAAAACATAAAACGTTTTTGCAGTTCAAAGAGGTAGTATCACATATATATATATATATAGGTAATACCGATCTCAGCTGAATCTGAAATGTGTGACAGCAAACACTCGCTTCAGTGTTCTCAGCACTGCAATTTGTCACACAGGTTGGAATACATAGCCAGACAGAGGCATAATAAGGAAATGAGTTGTGAAAAACTTGAGTCATGCAGAATTGATACATTCATGTTCCAGGAGGTGATATACTATCTAGGAACCTAGTAGTCCAGTATATAACAAACTTGTAACTAAAAAAAGAATTGAAAGACCCTTGGTGTATTTGGTAGCGAGAACCAACACACTAGGTGCCGCCTGACATCCCAGCACAAAAATGAGTCACAGAAAAGAAAGAAATACAAAACAGGGTGTCCACATAATAATAATTGCTAATACACGATCATTGTACTTATTTATTTTACCTTTGTTTCATGGCTACCGTTTGCTTGCGAAATGGAAGGCACTGCGTTCATCTATATCCATCAGCCATAAGAGAAGAAGCTGTATCAATCAGAGGATCTGCAGGTCGCCCCCCCTGTTGATGGATGGATGGTCCTCTCAGCTTAGCGCTGCCCTCAGCCCAGTGGAGAAGAGCAATAACAAACAACCAAATTCTTTTTGCCTGACTTTACTTTAGGCCAGGAACAGCCACACCATTTGCTACAGTACCATCAAAGCTAGAAGTACCATGAAAAAAAGATCACCTTACACATGACTACTGCCAGATGAATTCACTGTCATGCGCCATCGTGTCAGAAATGTAGGTGATCACTTCTGTCACAACTTACAACCCCATGCTATCAGAACCGCGCTCGCTTTGAACTCAGAAAGCTGATCTGATGACGACCTCCACCGAATCTGGAGAAACAAGAAAAAAAAAACTCAGACAACACACAAGATTTTCCATCCAATTTGTGCATATTAATTCAGGAGTCGTACAACCGATACACAGTCGGACAGAGGCATGTGAACATAAAGGAATTCAGTCCTGTAAAACTCATACATAATTGGTCGTGCAGGAGTTCATTTACTGCCTAGGCACGCTCTATCAGTATAACAACTAAGGAAAAGAAAGAACCTGTGGTTTTGGTATCAAGAAAAAAATACAATCACCTGAAAACTTTTAATTTTCAGTCAATCATCTCTGCCAACATGATTTTTTTGGAGATTCAGAGCACAACCATGATACTGAGGATCTAAGAGTGTGGCAGAGATATTGACTGCAATAAAGAATAATTTCAGTTGGCCATGCTGATAAGCACTCCCTTCGATCTTATGAGGTTGATTCAGATAAAACAACATCGTGGGATAACATTTCAGTTCCCTGTGAGCACAAGCTCATCTTATTTACAGCAGTGACTCAGGATACAGTTATGCAGGTTTATCTTGAAACAGCATCACAAGATAAAATTATACATCTGAAGATGACTAAAAGAGAACTTTTCTTCCTCCTTACATCTATCAAAAGAAAAGGTGTACAAAATGATCTGTCTTTGACTTGAATCAATTTTCTCGAGGTGAAAAAATCCCAGATAAACTGGATATAAAGTTGTATTCCTTTACGTTTATCTTGACAATCAAAACTACTTCTCGAAAAAAATTATCATGACATAGTTGTTTCAGTGATTCCATCAGGAGTTCAGGACTGATGCACAAGCTACTCCTAGTGTGCACGATTATTTCTCTTGCGAGCCCCATTCTCTTAAAATGGCGATCGAAACAAACAAGACAAGAAACACAATTATGTTCCTGAGCTTTCTTAGTTTTCCCATGAGCACAAGAAGTTAAACACTATTAAATCAAACAAGAATCACCAATTGCCAACATGAACATGAAGCAATAGACAAGTCATGTGATAGTTATGAAGGGAAGGAGATAACTTGGAAGCAATAGAAACTTTACCGCTTCATATTCTCCTTGAACACAACAATGATGGTGGGAAGTTGACATATGGGTATGTCTGATACTTAGAATGGTGTTGCGTCTCATAAACCCTCTGAAGCTGCAACGTCTTGACATCCATTGAGAAAAATCCAACAAGTCAATTCTCTAGAGATGAGGCTTCAATCCTTGTAAAGAGCAAGTACCTCTGTGTTGCATCTTCGATAGAATATTTGTACCCAGAAGCTAGTGAGATTGTCTTCTCCATCTGCCACTGGCTGGGACTCTTGCCTTTGTTCTGTGCAACGGTATAGCTTAGATCGGATGCAGTTTCACGGTGGAAACCAAACATCCCAAGCCTGCCTTCCCCTGCCTCCACAATGGCTATACCTTGCTTGCTCCATCCTCCTGGGGGGAGGTCAGCAGTGGAGAACTCCATCGTCACAGTGTCAAGCAAGAGCAACTTTTTCATCCCGAAATTCAACCAGTCCCAGTAGAAACAGCCGTAAGCATAATGGCGCCTGTGAATATTGCCCTTGCCAAGGGCCAAATCATTTAAATCCTTAGGTACAGCAGCTTGCCATTGATCGGTGCTCAAGGAGAAGTAGAAGGCAGCCGAACTCTTTTTGCAATGTGCCATCAAGATGACTCTGAATTTTATCGCTCCAGCCGACGCCTCCTCCTCGGCGAGGGGAACGAGGGAGCGCGTGCAGCAGGCCTCGATTACCAGGGGAACGGGTGCCCAAGCAAAGCGGCTAGGCCGTGAGGCAGCGGGGGGAGCAGGACGTAGCATAACTTCTGATAGAAGAAGCTGCATCAATCTGAGGACCCTCTCTCTCTCTCTCTCAGAGTAGCTTTGCTGATTCTTCAGCTTTTTTCCATCTGTAACATGTCCATCCATCAGGTAACTTCATGAAAGTCGTCATGCTGTGGCAAACAACCGAGTCCAATTACATGCTGCAGTAGGGTTGGGCTGGCTTGATTACCAGTCCTGTTACAGCATTTTCGCACCTGTCAACTTCACCTGTCCAGGCTCATCGTCATATCTGATACAGTTGAGAAGAAGAAAAAAACGAATTGCAGATATACAGCCACAATTGTTGATTGACTGGAACTGTAAATTCATTGTCACGTTCAATTAGACAGCAACAGACGCATCAATGTTATGGTGACCGAGGCTATAAAGTAGCATGAGAACAAGGACAACATACACATGGCCACAGCCAATTGAAATTCTGTAGATTGTCACGCGCCATCTTGTCAGCAAGGGGGTCACATCTATCTGCGAGCTATGAAACCACCATCACTCTGAACTCCCAAAGCTCATCTGATGACTGACATCCAGTTCTTAGGCATGTTACAGTAACCGAAACTAGACGCAGCATCAAAACAAAAACAACAGAAACAGCCACTGCCAGGTGAAATTCTGTAGATTGGCACGCGCCATATTGTCAAAAAAGGCGATCACATCTGCGAGAACTCCATGCTACCGAAACCATGGTGGCTTTGAACTTGGAAAGCAGATCTGACGAAGAGTACATCGAATCTGGGCAAATAAGACAAAAAGCTCAGACAACAAATAAGGTTTTCCGTGCACATTGAAGAGTTTATGAGCTCCAAGGAACAGAACTGTAATATCACAGGGAAGAGGCATAATAGTAGTGTTACATTGGTAATATTCATCGCAACTGAATTTGAAACATGTTAATGCAAAGACTCAACTTTATTGTGTTTAGCACTGTAATCTGCACTACAAGTTGAAACACATAGCCATATTGGCCCAAACATACACAAACTAGCCTTGAAAACTTAGCCTTACAGAATTGGCACATTCGTGTTGCAGTTCATATACTACCAAGGCACCTAGCAGTATAACAAACCTCTAACTAAAGAAAAGAAAGAAACTGGGGGTGTTGGTAGCAAGAACAAACATACTAAGGTGCAGTCTGCCATCCCAGTTGAAAAATGAGAAACGAAAAGGAAAGGAAGACAAAACTTTGCCCCGTCTAGTTTCATGTATCTTACAGATTTGCTAATGTACAATCACCTAAAACCTTAAGTTTCAGTCAATCATCTCATTCACATGATTTGCTTTGAAATTACATGGAGGATCTTGTGGAGATTGACTGAAACAAATAAGATTTCCTTAAAATGCCTGTGCAATGATGAGCACTCGCTTGATCTTATGAGGTTTATTTCAGATAAAACAGCTTGTGAGCACCGAGCTGAGCACAAGCTGGTATTATTATTATGTAGAGCGATGAGCTCACAAGATGTTCTTATAATTTAGAGCAGTGACTCAGGATCTTGTTCATGACCTTAACAGTTATTCAGGTTTTTCGAAACATCTCAAGATAAAATTATATATGTTAGGATGGCCAAAATATAACTTTCTGCCTCCTTATACCTATCGAAAGAAAAGTGTACAGGATGAGTTGTGCTTGACTTGAATGAAGAAATTTTCTCAAGGTGAAACAATCCTAACTAAACAAATTTTACACTTGTAATCCTTCTGCTTTACCTTGACCATCAAAGCTACTCCTTAGAATAATTATTGTGATCTATTTTTTTTGGCGATTCCATCAGCACTCGTGCATAAGCTACTCATAATGTGCAGGATAATTTTTTTTACCAACCTCAGTCGCTTAAAATGGCAATTGGAAAAAACAAGACAAGAAAACACAATGATGTTCCAAAGCTTGCTTAGTTTTCCCACAAGGACAAGAAAATAAACACTACTAAATCATGTAAACAAGAATTATCAATTGCAATCAAGCATTAGACAAGCTGTGTGATAATTACAAAGGGAGGGAGCTAACAAGGATATGATAGAAAATTTACCACTTCATACTGCCCGTGAAGACAACAACGATGGTGGGAAGTTGGTATATATGTGTGTCCCATACCTAGGCGAAAATTGTTTGGCACAAACCCTCTGTAGCTGCAACGTCTTGGCGTCCATTGAGAAATATTCATCAACGAGTAAACTATGTACAGATGAGGCTGGTTTCCTTGTCAAGAGCAAGTGCCTCTCAGTTGCAGCATCAATAAAATGTTTGTATCCAGAATCTAGTGAGATTGTCTTCTCCATCTGCCACTGGATGGGACTCTCGCCTTTATTTCGTGCAACGGCATAGCTGAGATGAGATGTAAAGTCACCATCGAATCCAAAAATCCCAAGCCTGCCTTCCCCTGCCTCTACAATGCCTACACCTTTTGTACTCCAATCTGCAGGTGGTAGATTAGCAATGGAGAACTCCATCCTCCGGATGTCAAGCACCAGCAACTTTTCACTCCTGATTATCACCCAGTCCCAGTAGAAGCAACCATAAGCATAGTGGCGCCCGAGAAAAGAAGGGTGGAGCTGTGGCATCATGACCAAGTCATCAATGTCAAGGGCCAAATCATTCCAACTCTTGGATGCAGGAGCTTGCCATATTCCGGTGCTCGAAGAGAAGACGAAAGCAGACAGCTTAGTTTTGCAATGAGCCATCCAGATGACTTTGAATGCTGTCTCTTCCGCCGTCTCCTCCTCGCCGAGGGAACGAGGAAAGGCTTGCACCGGGACCTGCTGTACTTGGGGAGCAGGTGCTCAACCGAATGGGCTAGGTCGTCAGGTACCGGGGGGAGCAAGATGTACCGACGGTGCAAGGGGTCGCATACCACGAGCTCCTGGAAGACAGAGGGCTCCTCGCCCTTCTCGGGCTCACGATTGAGGAGGACGCGGCCGTCGCGGCAGTCCTGGACAGTCCAGCGGCAGTGGGAGGGGAGGAAGGAGAAGGAAAAGTCGGCGGCGAGGGCGAGCGCGCAGGCGGGTGAGGCGGCAGGGCAGGATGGAACCCGTGGCACTGGAGGAAGCCGAAGAGTGGTGGTTCGTGGAGGCGACGGAAGCGGCGGAGGAGAGATGGTTCGGTGGCGAGTCGGCGGAAGGAGGCGCGGGCGAGATCGTCCGGGGCGGGCAGCCGGAAGGAGGATCTCGGTCAGGAGGTGGTCGGGGAGATCCGTCAGAGGCGACGCCATTCCTCTTGCTGGTCGGAGGGCGTGGAATGGGCAAAGTGGTTGGGGGAAAGTGGTATAGGCCCGCGAGGGAGGTAGAACCGGCCGTCGGAGGGCGGAGGAGCCAGCCGCCGGGAAACCTCGGCGAGATCGGAAGCGGAGGATCCGAACGGAACCCTCGGCGGCGGTGCTGTTGAGATTGGTGCTACTTTCACTCGTAAGTACAAAACGTTGCTGGCTCTTTTCTTATCTCCAGTATGAGTGTGCACGTGCAATGCACGTATCACAATTTATAGTAAAAAAATCTATTTTAAATTTTATTTTTTGCGAGTTTTTATACCGTCATTTTAATTTGTCTGATGCCCAACGATGTGAGCACGCGTATAACACACGATTCATAGGCACGTCTTCACATAAAATTAACAATCACAGAAATATATTATAATTTGTTACAAAATATTTTAAAAACAAAAACTAAGCAACATTATCTACTCCCTCAGTCTCATAATATAATAGCATTTTTTACACTACACTAGTGTTAAAAATGCTTTTATATTATGGGACGAAAGGAGTATTATTTATTCTTTGACGGTGATTCTTTGTTGAAGGTCCATTTGTTGATGTGATCTATGATGCTTCGTTCCATGGATAGGATATTCTTTTAGAGTTTCATTTCCTTCACAGTACCACTCCTTGTTATTCCTCATATATGATTTGCCTGAAGTCAAACTACATAAAGTTTGACCAGCTTTATAGAAAAAATATCAACATTCACAATACAAAATCAATATCATAAGTTGTGTCATGAATTTAATTTTCATATTGTATAACTTTAGTATTGTAGATATTGTTATTCTTCATATAAATATGGTCAGCCTTTATAAAGTTTGACTTCAGACAAATCTTATATGCGGAGTAAAAACAAACGGGAAGGAGTGTTGGGGAACGTAGTAATTTCAAAAAAATTCCTACGCACACGCAAGATCATGGTGATGCATAGCAACGAGAGGGGAGAGTGTGATCTACGTACCCTTGTAGATCGACAACGGAAGCGTTAGCACAACGTGGTTGATGTAGTCGTACATCTTCACGGTCCGACCGATCCAAGCATCGTTACTCCGGCACCTCCGAGTTCTTGGCACACGTTCAGCTCGATGACGATCCCCAGGCTCCGATCCAGCAAAGCTTCGGGGATGAGTTCTGTCAGCACGACGGCGTGGTGACGATCTTGATGTTCAACCGTCGTAGGGCTTCGCCTAAGCACTGCTACAATATGACCGAGGTGTAATATCGTGGAGGGGGGCACCGCACACGGCTGAGGAACGATCACGAACATCAACTTGTGTGTTCTAGGGTGCCCTCCTGCCCCCGTATATAAAGGAGCCAAGGGAAGGGGGCGGCCGGCCAAGGAGGGGCGCGTCAAGGGGGAGTCCTACTCTCATCGGGAGTAGGACTCCCTTCTTTCCTAGTTGGAGAAGGAGAAGGGGGGAAAGAGGAGGAAGAGGGAAAGGAAAAGGGGGGGGGGCGCCGCCCCCCTTCCCTTGTCCTATTCGGACTAGGAAGGGGAGGGGCGCGCGGCCACCTCTTGCCTCCTTTCCTCTTCTCCCTCAAGGCCCATGTAGGCCCAATAACCTCCCGGGGGGTTCCGGTAACCTCCCGGTACTCCGGTAAAATCTCGATTTCACCCGAAACGATTTCGATATCCAAATATAGGCTTCCAATATATCGATCTTTATGTCTCGACCATTTCGAGACTCCTCGTCATGTCCATGATCACATCCAGGACTCCGAACAAACTTCGGTACATCAAAATGCATAAACTCATAATGAAACTGTCATCGTAACGTTAAGCGTGCGGACCCTACGGTTCGAGAACAATGTAGACATGACCGAGACACGTCTCCGGTAAATAACCAATCGCAGGACCTGGATGCCCATATTGGCTCCTACATATTCTACGAAGATCTTTATCGGTCAGACCGCATAACAACATACGTTGTTCCCTTTGTCATCGGTATGTTACTTGCCCGAGATTCGATCGTCGGTATCTCAATACCTAGTTCAATCTCGTTACCGGCAAGTCTCTTTACTCGTTTCGTAATACATCATCTCACAACTAACTCATTAGTTGCAATGCTTGCAAGGCTTATGTGATGTGCATTACCGAGAGGGCCCAGAGATACCTCTCCGACAATCGGAGTGACAAATCCTAATCTCGAAATACGCCAACCCAACATGTACCTTTGGAGACACCTGTAGAGCACCTTTATAATCACCCAGTTACGTTGTGACGTTTGGTAGCACACAAAGTGTTCCTTCGGCAAACGGGAGTTGCATAATCTCATAGTCATAGGAACATGTATAAGTCATGAAGAAAGCAATAGCAACATACTAAACGATCGGGTGCTAAGCTAATGGAATGGGTCATGTCAATCAGATCATTCACCTAATGATGTGATCCCGTTAATCAAATAACAACTCTTTGTCCATGGTTAGGAAACATAACCATCTTTGATTAACGAGCTAGTCTAGTGGAGGCATACTAGTGACACTCTGTTTGTCTATGTATTCACACATGTATTATGTTTTCGGTTAATACAATTCTAGCATGAATAATAAACATTTATCATGATATAAGGAAATAAATAATAACTTTATTATTGCCTCTAGGGCATATTTCCTTCAGTCTCCCACTTGCACTAGAGTCAATAATCTAGTTTACACAGTAATGATTCTAACACCCATGGAGCCTTGGTGCTGATCATGTTTTGCTCGTGGAAGAGGCTTAGTCAACGGGTCTGCTACATTCAGATCCGTATGTATCTTGCAAATCTCTATGTCTCCCACCTGGACTAGATCCCGGATGGAATTGAAGCGTCTCTTGATGTGCTTGGTTCTCTTGTGAAATCTGGATTCCTTTGCCAAGGCAATTGCACCAGTATTGTCACAAAAGATTTTCACTGGACCCGATGCACTAGGTATGACACCTAGATCGGATATGAACTCCTTCATCCGGACTCCTTCATTTGCTGCTTCCGAAGCAGCTATGTACTCCGCTTCGCATGTAGATCCCGCCACAACGCTTTGTTTAGAACTGCACCAACTGACAGCTCCACCGTTTAATGTAAACACGTATCCGGTTTGCGATTTAGAATCGTCCGGATCAGTGTCAAAGCTTGCATCAACGTAACCTTTTACGATGAGCTCTTTGTCACCTCCATATATGAGAAACATATCCTTAGTCCTTTTCAGGTATTTCAGGATGTTCTTGACCGATGTCCAGTGATCCACTCCTGGATCACTTTGGTACCTCCCTGCTAGACTTATAGCAAGGCACACATCAGGTCTGGTACACAGCATTGCATACATGATAGAGCCTATGGCTGAAGCATAGGGAACATCTTTCATTTTCTCTCTATCTTCTACAGTGGTCGGGCATTGAGTCTTACTCAACTTCACACCTTGTAACACAGGCAAGAACCCTTTCTTTGCTTGATCCATTTTGAACTTCTTCAAAACTTTGTCAAGGTATGTGCTTTGTGAAAGTCCAATTAAGCGTCTTGATCTATCTCTATAGATCTTAATGCCTAATATGTAAGTAGCTTCACCGAGGTCTTTCATTGAAAAACTCTTATTCAAGTATCCCTTTATGCTATCCAGAAATTATATATCATTTCCAATTAGTAATATGTCATCCACATATAATATCAGAAATGCTACAGAGCTCCCACTCACTTTCTTGTAAATACAGGCTTCTCCAAAAGTCTGTATAAAACCAAATGCTTTGATCACACTATCAAAGCGTTTATTCCAACTCCGAGAGGCTTGCACCAGTCCATAAATGGATCGCTGGAGCTTGCACACTTTGTTAGCTCCCTTTGGATCGACAAAACCTTTTGGTTGCATCATATACAACTCTTCTTCCAGAAATCCATTCAGGAATGCAGTTTTGACATCCATCTGCCAAATTTCATAATCATAAAATGCGGCAATTGCTAACATGATTCGGACAGACTTAAGCATCGCTACGGGTGAGAAGGTCTCATCGTAGTCAATCCCTTGAACTTGCCGAAAACCTTTTGCGACAAGTCGAGTTTTGTAGACAGTAATGTTACCGTCAGCGTTAGTCTTCTTCTTGAAGATCCATTTATTCTCAATTGCTTGCCGATCATCGGGCAAGTCAACCAAAGTCCATACTTTGTTCTCATACATGGATCCCATCTCAGATTTCATGGCTTCAAGCCATTTTGCGGAATCTGGGCTCACCATCGCTTCTTCATAGTTCATAGGTTCATCATGATCTAGTAGCATGACTTCCAGAACAGGATTACCGTACCACTCTAGCGCGGATCTCACTCTGGTTGATATACGAGGTTCAGTAGTATCTTGTTCTGAAGTTTCATGATCATCATCATTAGCTTCCTCACTAACTGGTGTAGGTGTCACAGAAACAAGTTTTTGTGATGTACTACTTTCCAATAAGGGAGTAGGTACAGTTACCTCGTCAAGTTCTACTTTCCTCCCACTCACTTCTTTCGAGAGAAACTCCTTCTCCAGAAAGTTTCCGAATTTAGCAACAAAAGTCTTGCCTTCGGATCTGTGATAGAAGGTGTATCCAAGAGTTTCCTTTGGATATCCTATGAAGACACATTTCTCCGATTTAGGTTCGAGCTTATCAGGTTGAAGCTTTTTCACATAAGCATCGCAGCCCCAAACTTTCAGAAACGACAACTTTGGTTTCTTGCCAAACCATAGTTCATAAGGTGTCGTCTCAACGGATTTTGATGGTGCCCTATTTAACGTGAATGCGGCCGTCTCTAGAGCGTATCCCCAAAACGATAGCGATAAATCAGTAAGAGACATCATAGATCGCACCATATCTAGTAAAGTACGATTACGACGTTCGGACACACCATTACGCTGTGGTGTTCTGGGTGGCGTGAGTTGCGAAACTATTCCACAATTTTTCAAATGTATACCAAACTCGTAACTCAAATATTCTCCTCCACGATCAGATCGTAGGAATTTTATTTTCTTGTTACGATGATTTTCAACTTCACTCCGAAATTCTTTAAACTTTTCAAATGTTTCAGACTTGTGTTTCATTAAGTAGATATACCCATATCTGCTTAAGTCATCTGTGAAGCTGAGAAAATAACGATATCCGCCACGAGCCTCAACGTTCATCGGACCACATACATCTGTATGTATGATTTCCAACAAATCTGTTGCTCTCTCCATAGTACCGGAGAACGGTGTTTTTGTCATCTTACCCATAAGGCACGGTTCACAAGTACCAAGTGATTCATAATCAAGTGGTTCCAAAAGCCCATCAGTATGGAGTTTCTTCATGCGCTTTATACCGATATGACCCAAACGGCAATGCCACAAATAAGTTGCACTATCATTATCAACTCTTCATCTTTTGGCTTCAACACTATGAATATGCGAGTCACTACTATCGAGATTCAATAAAAATAGACCACTCTTTAAGGGTGCATGACCATAAAAGATATTACTCATATAAATAGAACAACCATTATTCTCAGATTTAAATGAATAACCGTTTCGCATCAAACAAGATCCAGATATAATGTTCATGCTTAACGCTGGCACCAAATAACAATTATTTAGGTCCAATATTAATCCCGAAGGTAGATGTAGAGGTAGCGTTCCGACTGCGATCACATTGACTTTGGAACCGTTTCCCACGCGCATCGTCACCTCGTCCTTAGCGAATCTTCGCTTAATCCGTAGTCTCTGTTTCGAGTTGGAAATATTAGCAACAGAACCAGTATCAAATACCCAGGTGCTACTGCGAGCATTAGTAAGGTACACATCAATAACATGTATATCACATATACCTTTGTTCACCTTGCCATCCTTCTTATCCGCCAAATACTTGGGGCAGTTCCACTTCCAGTGACCAATCTGCTTGCAGTAGAAGCACTCAGTTTCAGGCTTAGGTCCAGGTTTGGGTTTTTTCTCTTGAGTAGCAACTTGCTTGCTGTTCTTTTTGAAGTTCCCCTTCTTCTTCCCTTTGCCCTTTTTCTTGAAACTAGTGGTCTTGTTGACCATCAACACTTGATGCTCCTTCTTAATTTCTACCTCCGCAGCTTTCAGCATTGCGAAGAGCTCGGGAATAGTCTTATTCATCCCTTGCATATTATAGTTCATCACGAAGCTCTTGTAGCTTGGTGGCAGTGATTGGAGAATTCTGTCAATGATGCAATCATCTGGAAGATTAACTCCCAATTGAATCAAGTGATTATTATACCCAGACATTTTGGGTATATGCTCACTGACAGAACTGTTCTCCTCCATCTTGCAGCTATAGAACTTATTGGAGACTTCATATCTCTCAATCCGGGCATTCGCTTGAAATATTAACTTCAACTCTTGGAACATCTCATATGCTCCATGACGTTCAAAACGTCGTTGAAGTCCCGATTCTAAGCCGTAAAGCATGGCACACTGAACTATCGAGTAGTCATCAGCTTTGCTCTGCCAGACGTTCATAACATCTGGTGTTGCTCCAGCAGCAGGCCTGGCACCCAGCGGTGCTTCCAGGACGTAATTCTTCTGTGCAGCAATGAGGATAATCCTCAAGTTACGGACCCAGTCCGTGTAATTGCTACCATCATCTTTCAACTTTGCTTTCTCAAGGAACGCATTAAAATTCAACGGAACAACAGCACGGGCCATCTATCTACAATCAAACATACATAAGAAAGATACTATCAGGTACTAAGTTCATGATAAATTTAGGTTCAATTAATCATATTACTTAAAGAACTCCCACTTAGATAGACATCCCTCTAATCCTCTAAGTGATTACGTGATCCAAATTAACTAAACCATGTCCGATCATCACGTGAGATGGAGTAGTTTCATTGGTGAACATCACTATGTTGATCATATCTCCTATATGATTCACGCTCGACCTTTCAGTCTCCGTGTTCCGAGGCCATATCTGTATATGCTTGGGTCGTCAAGTATAACCTGAGTATTCCGCGTGTGCAATTGTTTTGCACCCGTTGTATTTGAACGTAGAGCCTATCACACCCGATCATCACGTGGTGTCTCAGCACGAAGAACTTTCGCAACGGTGCATACTCAGGGAGAACACTTCTTGATAATTAGTGAGAGATCATCTTATAATGCTACCGTCAATCAAAGCAAGATAAGATGCATAAAAGATAAACATCACATGCAATCAATATAAGTGATATGATATGGCCATCATCATCTTGTGCTTGTGATCTCCATCTTCGAAGCACCGTCGTGATCACCATCGTCACCGGCGCGACACCTTGATCTCCATCGTAGCATCGTTGTCGTCTCGCCAATCTTATGCTTCCACGACTATCGCTACCGTTTAGTGATAAAGTAAAGCATTACAACGCGATTGCATTGCATACAATAAAGCGACAACCATATGGCTCCTGCCAGTTGCCGATAACTCGGTTACAAAACATGATCATCTCATACAATAAAATTTAGCATCATGTCTTGACCATATCACATCACAGCATGCCCTGCAAAAACAAGTTAGACGTCCTCTACTTTGTTGTTGCAAGTTTTACGTGGTTGCTACGGGCTTAAGCAAGAACCAATCTTACCTACGCATCAAAACCACAACGATAGTTTGTCAAGTTGGTGCTGTTTTAACCTTCGCAAGGACTGGGCGTAGCCACACTCGGTTCAACTAAAGTTGGAGAAACTGTCACCCGCAAGCCATCTATGTGCAAAGCACGTCGAGAGAACCGGCCTCGCGTAAGCGTACGCGTAATGTCGGTCCGGGCCGCTTCATCCAACAATACCGCCGAACCAAAGTATGACATGCTGGTAAGCAGTATGACTTATATCGCCCATAACTCACTTGTGTTCTACTCGTGCATATAACATCAACATATAAAACCTAGGCTCGGATGCCACTGTTGGGGAATGTAGTAATTTCAAAAAAATTCCTACGCACACGCAAGATCATGGTGATGCATAGCAACGAGAGGGGAGAATGTGATCTACATACCCTTGTAGATCGACAACGGAAGCATTAGCACAACGTGGTTGATGTAGTCGTACGTCTTCACGGTCCGACCGATCCAAACACCGTTACTCCGGCACCTCCGAGTTCTTGGCACACGTTCAGCTCGATGATGATCCCCGGGCTCCGATCCAGCAAAGCTTCGGGGATGAGTTCTGTCAGCACGACGGCTTGGTGACAATCTTGATGTTCAACCGTCGCAGGGCTTCGCCTAAGCACTGCTACAATATGACCGAGGTGTAATATCGTGGAGGGGGGCACCGCACACGGCTGAGGAACGATCACGAAGATCAACTTGTGTGTTCTAGGGTGCCCCCTGCCCCCGTATATAAAGGAGCCAAGGGGAGGGGGCGGCTGGCCAAGGAGGGGTGCGCCAAGGGGGAGTCCTACTCCCACCGGGAGTAGGACTCCCTTCTTTCCTAGTTGGAGAAGGAGAAGGGGGGAAAGAGGAGGAAGAGGGAAAGGAAAAGGGGGGGGGGGGCGCCGCCCCCCTTCCCTTGTCCTATTCGGACTAGGAAGGGGAGGGGCGCGCGGCCACCTCTTGCCTCCTTTCCTCTTCTCCCTCAAGGCCCATGTAGGCCCAATAACCCCCCGGGGGGTTCCGGTAACCTCCCGGTACTCCGGTAAAATCCCGATTTCACCCGAAACGATTCCGATATCCAAATATAGGCTTCCAATATATCGATGTTTATGTATCGACCATTTCGAGACTCCTCGTCATGTCCATGATCACATCCAGGACTCCGAACAAACTTCGGTACATCAAAATGCATAAACTCATAATGAAACTGTCATCGTAACGTTAAGCGTGCGGACCCTACGGTTCGAGAACAATGTAGACATGACCGAGACACGTCTCCGGTAAATAACCAATCGCAGGACCTGGATGCCCATATTGGCTCCTACATATTCTACGAAGATCTTTATCGGTCAGACCGCATAACAACATACGTTGTTCCCTTTGTCATCGGTATGTTACTTGCCCGAGATTCGATCGTCGGTATCTCAATACCTAGTTCAATCTCGTTACCGGCAAGTCTCTTTACTCGTTTCGTAATACATCATCTCACAACTAACTCATTAGTTGCAATGCTTGCAAGGCTTATGTGATGTGCATTACCGAGAGGGCCCAGAGATACCTCTCCGACAATCGGAGTGACAAATCCTAATCTCGAAATACGCCAACCCAACATGTACCTTTGGAGACACCTGTAGAGCACCTTTATAATCACCCAGTTACGTTGTGACGTTTGGTAGCACACAAAGTGTTCCTTCGGCAAACGGGAGTTGCATAATCTCATAGTCATAGGAACATGTATAAGTCATGAAGAAAGCAATAGCAACATACTAAACGATTGGGTGCTAAGCTAATGGAATGGGTCATGTCAATCAGATCATTCACCTAATGATGTGATCCCGTTAATCAAATAACAACTCTTTGTCCATGGTTAGGAAACATAATCATCTTTGGTTAACGAGCTAGTCTAGTAGAGGCATACTAGTGACACTCTGTTTGTCTATGTATTCACACATGTATTATGTTTCCGGTTAATACAATTCTAGCATGAATAATAAACATTTATCATGATATAAGGAAATAAATAATAACTTTATTATTGCCTCTAGGGCATGTTTCCTTCAAGGAGGACCTAAAAAATATGTACAAAAAGTGACACCTCGGTTCAAAGAAATAATACCTAGTCGAATCACTTCATAAGATCGAAGGCAAGAGACCCATGGAGCACCATCGGCCTCGACGACAGTTTCCCCACCAGCGTGGGCGGTGGCATACAATCCGCCGCCCTGGACTCATGGACGCCTTCCACCATCAGGCTCTCGAACGACCAGCGCTCGGTGCGGCTACAGAGAAGAAGCGTGCAGTGATGCTATGATATGTGGCCCGCGACCCCGACAAGGTTTCTTTCTCCTACACAGCCCCGACCGGTGCATCGGCCACCAACAACAGAGGTGGCGAACGACGCAGCTTGACTTCTCTGACTGAAGCGGGCCATAACAACTTCCTTCTTCCCTGGGGTGGCCCTCCTGCGGCGTAGCCACCAATGACACGGGTCCTCGCGACCAACGGCAATGGCTCCCCATCTCCGGCTGCTCCGGTCCCGGGCGCAAGCGGTACGACGACACCCTCCACTACGGCCCTGCCTGCGACGGCGGCGGCTGCACTAGGTGTACCTCCGGCAAAGAGCAATGGTGGCGTCCCATGGCTACCCGTAGCCACGACTCCCGGTTGCATATCGGCATGGCCGATGCCCTCCACTAGGGCATGTGTAGATGTTCAAGTGTGAATTGGGGACAAAAGTTGGTTATGCCGAGAGGGCTTACTGGAAATGCACCATAGATTTAATGATGAAAGAATAAGTATGCATAAGAACCTTAAAGGTAGTTAAACACAACGTTGTTGAACCTATAATATTAATATGTATGCCCTGTTGCAACGCACGGGTAATTACCTAGTCTTGTCTTAAAAAGAATGTGCCATCCGTGAACGATTGCTGCACCACACATTCTAGGGCCTTGTTTGGTACAGATTGGAGGATGATCTGGGCCCCACATATTCGATCCAACGCCACATATTGGAGTTTCCATGTTTCCAGTGAATGCCAGCTTTCGTCATATAGATTCTCCGTCGTTTCCATTGACCGAGCTGGCTCCCGTGTGTTGAGGGCTTTTTACACTTGCAGAAGATCTCTAGATCAACACACAAACAAAAGTTGACACAAATTCTACAACGAGCACTGTTGTGCAAAGTGGACACATCACATTCACATGGGTTAGGCTGGCTACAGTCCTTGTGATAGCAAATAGAACCATAAACGGATGGGTATTTTAGGATAAAGGCCTAGCCATGAGTCTCCGCCCTTGTTCGGGCAAAAAAAAAACGACTGGTTGTGAGTGATCCATGGGTTCCTCGAGTAATGCATTACGTTCCACGAAGTTTCCTAGTTAGCATTTCAAGCCAAAGGCACAGCCACGAGCCTGCCTGACTCGTCTGCACAAACTAGGCAAAAATGTCACGTTGGATCGGTTCATGGTTGTAAGTGAGGTTGGTACCCAAACCCAAACCCAAACCCAAATGAATGGCGCGTCAAGTGATGGAGGAGTGCTAGAAATTGAAGAGGGGACTGCGCCATGCTGCTTCATATTTGGAGAGGAGGAAACTTGGTGGAAGTTGCGAGCTCAAAGCTCACATCTCATCAAACGTACTGCAGGTTAACACACGCGCACACAGACACGATTCTAGCGGCCGCCGTCGTCATCGAGGAACTGAACCGTACCGGGGTGGAATGCAGTTTCCCGGAAGTTGCTAGCTTGGCAATGCATATATATAAAGGACACCGGCCGCCCGGCCACTCTCTCACACGTATACGTACCAAGAAGAGGTCGAGGGACGAGGTTTCTCCAAGCAGAGACCGGTCCTCTGCAAGCTGCAACTAGGATCTTGAACGGCCGGCGCCAACGTACTGGTCCGGCATCCGTCGCCCTGCAGGTACGTTATTCATTCCACAGTTGATTAGCACCTGCTGGCTAGCTAGTATGGATATATATGTAGCTGCAAATCAGAGTGGAACTTCTTCATTTACCTTGTACTAGCTAGTTGATCTGATTGCTAGCTAGCTGGATTGGATTATATATGTAGCATAATTACCTTGTGGCTAGCTACTTTGTGGTAGAACAGTATGCATTGCAGTGTACGTACCATCCTGCTAGGTGACATGATTGACTCTGCATACGCATTTATTACTACTTTTGGTCATCGATATGTCTGGCTTTAGCCGTGTGTTTTAAAGAAGAAGAAAAACAGTTAAATAAACACATGGAGTATATATCTGGCTTTACCATCCATGTACAGTATGTACTACTGGATGGAACAAGTAATTTACAGTACGTGGTGTTCCCTCCGTTCACAGATACAAGATGTTCTAACTTCTTTCTGAATTGGATTTATATAAAGATGTTTTCGTGTGTTTGTTCACTCATTTCAGTCCATGTCGAAATATCCACAACATCTCAAGTTTGTGAACAGAGGGACTATTAAATAAACACATTGACTTTTGCCGCTTCTCACTGAGACAATGGAACAAGTGGAGATTTCGGCACCCATCTTCGCTGATCCTCTCCCAAGCCAGGTATATATATTTACCTTGTTTGATCGATCAGCTCACATATTCATGCTAGACACCATGCATGACTAGGTGGATGCTTGGTTTCATTTCAATCAAAATGGAGCTGGCCTGCATTTCTAAAATAAAAAAACCGTAAGTTATCTGAAAGAATAGTATAAGCACAACCAAAATAGTCAATGCAATGTATTGAGGAACATTCCCTGGTTTATTCAACTTCCATTTTAACTAGATGTAATATATCAATGTTGACTAGCATAGTTCATATATGATCCACATTCTTTAGTTCTTACTAAATCTTACTTGGATATAAAATTCACAACGGGCTCCCGAAAATCCTAGCATGACAAATGATATATTTCAACTAGTGGCCCACGTCTAAAAAGAAGGTTTTATTCCATAAGTTGATTGAATTCATCATGGAGCGCCGCTGATTTTTATCTCTTACATTTCTTAAATTTCAGGGAAATGCAAAAAGAAGGATCTCGCCTCCTCTGGGTAGGGATTGCGTTAAAAAGATCCAGAGGTTAGCAGCTGATTACCCTAGAAAATGAAGCACTCTGTTCTGACCCAGCAACTAGAAATGTCGTATAGTACTTTTGGTGTAGCAGTGCAGTGACCCAGCAACAAGAGTTCTGTTATTTTTCTAGAACTGCGAAGCATAGGCTGTCATATTAAGTGTATCGAGAGTAGAGACTAGATTGAACCATCTGGAGGGAGCAGCTTCTATCTCCTGCCTAAGTGCCTATACAGCCTAGTGAAGCACTCTGTTATTGATGAAATGGAGAGGTGGTTTCCTGATCCAGAGATCGAGAAGGCTTGTGAATGTATGTAGTGATGAAAACTATACATCTGCACTATTAGCATAAGTTTTAGTACATCACCAGGTTCACTTTGTGAAGAGACATCAAGAGGCACACATGAACTTCCATCACATGTTAAGTGACAGTGATGCAAAGCATCTGTTGTTTTACATTTTTGGTTCACTTGCCTAAGTTGCAGAGCATCGTAACATTTTTTGGTAGTGAAATAAAACAAACCACTAGATAACAAATAATTTGGTGATGCCCAAGTTGTCTAAATGACGGTTTGTTAGAGTTGGATGTTGCAAGACACCTTTTCAAGTTGTACAGGGAAAGCTCAAAATAAACACAAAGGAAAGCTCACGTGTTCATAGGGGTTTCTTCTTGTTTGATGTAGTCATAGAATTGGTGGAGCATATTCTCAGAGAAGTCCAAAGCAATCACAGCTGAGTATGCCCCAGAGCTTGCAAATTTCCTTGAAAACAAGCCACTGGCACATCTATAACATCAACGAGTATACCACCAGCCACTGGTTGGAAATAATATTGATCTATTTGGAAGTGATAAAGCCAACAGCAGACCAACATTATATGCATATTAATACGAATATTTTCTTGGCATGAGAAAATGGAGACAGCCTTTTGTTGCAGCACCAAAACATGAAGCACCAAATACTTGGTGCGACAGATTTACTCCCTCCGTTCCTAAATGTAAGTCTTTGTAGAGATTTCACTATGAACAACATACGGATGTATCTAGATGCATTTTAGAGTATAGATTCGCTCATTTTGCTCCGTATGTGGTCCATAGTGGAATCTCTTCAAAGACTTATATTTAGGAACGGAGGGAGTACGACTTAATATAAATAGTTTCTCACTGAGCAGTAACAGCTTAAGGCTATGGAATTGAAGAATGAGGCAGCCAAGAAATGTACCTCTTCATCACGGCCAGGGAAGCCACTCCGATTGAAGTTCTGACGCCACCCCCTCTCATAAAGAAAAGAGATGAGCAGGCTCTCGAACAGCTCGGTTCTAGCAGGCTTATGTTCACTGTATTCTTTCATTCCTGAGGTGACAGTGAGATCCAAAAAAACATCTTTGCTGGTGAATGATTGCATTTTTAACACTTGGACCTATAAATCGCTGGCCTGCGACACACGTAGAAGCCAAAACAGCATAAATCTTAATCCAGCAACCAGATATGCATGAGAGATGAAGATAATTCATGGACTTTAGAAGCCTGCCCTTATCAGCGGTTCATAGCAAACAGGGCATGCGAACACCTCGGTCTTTGAGGCATCATTCAGCTCAGTTTTGATCTCCTGAAACTGTTCACATAGTGAACATCAGTTTCACACGTTATTGTGAATGAAGTCCAATGGCATAACATCAAAGGCTTACACTTAATGCGACTGTAAACTATGCAAGTATTAAACAGGCTGCTTGTTTTCCAAAGCATACACGATCGCTTGCTAGCAAGATTAGCTCTTCAGAGTTAAATTGCAGAGACCGCTTATCCTATGCATGTAAGGCAACAGAAATACAGATATCAGCAGCCATATAACCATTTAGCTCGGTCACTAATCTACAACGCCAGGTTCAGTCTTTCCCTCTGGTAGCCAAATACCAGCAGTGCACGCCATGAGGACACGCAGCACCTCCCCAAACTGAAAAACTCTGCTAAACTTACGGCTAGCTCGAGTCGATTGATTACTCTACTAAATACTTACAAAGCTTGGTTCCTGCCAAAGCCCCGGCTAGGCATAACACCAAACATTTGGTGGGCGACAATGGTTCCCACAGCGCGTTCTCTTGCCTTCCCTGAGATGAGAATCAGCTAGTGGCGTAGGTATATGCCGAGTCGAGGGCG
This sequence comes from Triticum urartu, assembly GCF_056163025.1. Lineage (NCBI taxonomy): Eukaryota > Viridiplantae > Streptophyta > Magnoliopsida > Poales > Poaceae > Triticum > Triticum urartu. Next base: position 707,429,273 of record NC_141879.1, on the reverse strand, counting down.
ATGGCTGCCGCGGCGACGGTCACCCGGCGAGCCGGCAGCGGCAAGCCTGGGCTGCGGCCTGCTGCCAAGGGGGCAGGGGACGCGTGGGGGATGGAGCGACGGGGAGGAGGAGGAGCAGGAAGCCGCCGCGGCTCTCACCGCAAGCTCCATGGGAGCTGCAAAGCAATTGCAGTAGTATGCTGCAGCCTGGAGCCTGGAGACGCGCCGGCCGGCGAAGGGAAGGAAAGAAATGCTCTGCCTTTCGCAAGGTCCGTCCGGCAGGGGAGGGAAGAGCGGTGGAGATGAGAAATGGATGGGGAGCGGTGAGGTTAATTGCCGGATCAAGAGGATCTGGGGCGCGTCACACCGAGGGTTGGTTCAGTCTCGTTGGGAGGTTGTGCAAGGCATGTCCATCTTCTCCCTCATTGCCACCGGGCCTAGGCGGCGCATCTAGCCTTGACGGCTGCTGGGCACTGCTATGGCGCGCACAACAACAATTAGCAAGATGACAGTGCGACAGTGATAGGAACTAGGAAGAGAGAAGTTCAGTGTGAGCATGTCGATAGAGTGGTGAGGGCACTTTGTTGACAACAAAACGACCAGATTCACAGGCAAATAGCTAGCACAACGAAGGTGGCCGATTCCAAGCGACCGGGCATATGCTCTCAACAATGCACATCCCCTGGTCCCAGTATCTCGCAGCGACAGTAGTAGCACCGCGCCTCGCCGGTTGCACCATCGCCAACTAGATGTGGTCTCTTGCAGCATCGGCGACCGCAGGTCACAGCATCTCGCGCCACCATTCATAGCCTCGTGCCTCGCCATGCGGCATCGGTGGTTGTAGCCACCGGCAGCCCATTCACTCCATAGTCTTTGTTGTAGGGCACAAGGAGGCGATGCTTTTGTAGGACACCGGTTTCCTGCAACAATGGAGGCTTCTCCTTGCAGCGTCGATGCCCACCTACGCAACACGTGTCGTGTGTGTGTTGGGAGCCTCTCACAACATCATTCATGCGTGGGAATTCAGTGGATTGGGAGTAGGCAGTAGCCGGCGATGGAAGGAAGAAGAGGGGAGTGGGGAATTGGGGATGAACCATGGGCCGGTGCGCAAAGAGATAAACGTAAAAGGAGTGGGAAAGGGGCCTGTGTGTGAGGCACAATAGGACACATAGGTTTGATTGCCGGCAATACATATAATGTGAAGTGAGCATCTACACCACGGTAGAGGGCGGCAGTATAACATATATCGGACATGTTGAACAGGGAAAGTGGGGATTGGTAATTTTGATTCCAACCGTGCCAAGTGCAGCCAGAGCTTTGCTTCATGATTTTCAGACAAAATAGAATGTGAAAAGGTTAGATCTTTATGAGTTTGTTTTACCCACAAATTGGTGTACGCCTTTCTATCCTGCCGCAGGTAATATTAGAGATGCACCTACAATGACAACTCGGATTGCCCGGCCACGAAACAGATTCATCAGGAAGACCACCCTGATCGCATATTGTATCAAGTCACCTGCTATAATGAGCATTCCTTGCCCAGAGAGTTTCAGTTGCAGCAGACCATCCAGAACAGAATGGCGGTCTCCATCTGCTTTGATTCATCTGGGGCTCAAGAACCTGGAGCAAATGCCAGCTTGCCTTCTTTGAGTGCAACAACACCATGCGGCGCGCCTTCAGAGCACACGAACAAGCCCCCTGCGCTGTATTCAGAAGCCCATGTTGTTGTAGAACAAAAACCGATCCGTACCGTGATCCAGTCCTGCCCTGCAGCACAGAGTGCCGAGATGCATACTCCGCCGGTACAATTTCTGAAGAAATAGATGCACACGTGCACAGTAAGATTCACTTCCATCAGATTCTTCCATTTTTTGTAAATGGGTCAAAGGAAAACAAATGATTTTGGTTAAAAGAATTAATATGATACACATGTTTTTCACATATATACATGCTAGACCTCCAGATGTTTGCATGTAAGATGTGGCCAAGATTTTCTTAATTAAATTGAAATGCTGCTAATTCAAAAGGCAGAGTTCAAAAGCAATGAATATTTTCCTTGCCCAGTTATGTTATATAGTACATACACAATAAGAATGGATTAGCATAGTAACACGCTGGATGACAAATCGCAGCTGTCAAATCATAGTATAAATATATGCAGCATGGTCATAAATAAGTGCAAATATCTTGGTGATATGAAACATGGAATAGAAAAGACCAGAAATATATGAACATGAAAGATGGGCAGCACAATCTTATTCCAAATCATGTTTGGTACCTTGACCATCAACTGCTGGATGCCACTACATCAGTAAGCAAAATCAAGTTCAGGAGAAATCACTATTCTGCAAAATTTCAAGAGACATGTTTTATTATATTCATATACATGAATTTCATTCTTAAGGATTTGTTTGCCTTCAAGTAATAATTAGCCAGCAGGCTCGTCCAGATAGACCTGATCATGAAGAGAGAAGAAAAACAAGGATAAGCCTCAAATAAAAAAAGGTTAAATGAGCGAAGTTAAAAAAAAAAATCCTTAGATTACTTATTAGGATATGGCTTAAGAAAATTAATTGTGGATGGCCATATAAATGCTAGGCTTCATACCAGTCAATAAAATAAAATGGCGAGAAAATAATATTATGGCAGAAAACAACAATATTTATGGGGATACCGAAGCCGTTTATATAATCATACTTGTATACAGGGTAAGCATGGACAGAAGAGAAGTCATAAATAAAAATTATGTATATGCATCAACATAGCAATCCTTCACTCAGAAAAATAAATTCACCGAACATGGTACAATTTCAGGACATATTTTTAGAACTCCAGTAAAAGGGTTATTCCCATTAATTTGTCAATAGGAGCAGCCTCCAGCAACATCTTAAATTCATGCAAAAGGAGAAAGCTCAATGATAACCTTTGGTCACAACAAAAGCTTAAAATCTAGCATATAAAACAAGCTAAGTAGCACGTATTTTGCAGCTTCTCAACCCCTGGATGCTCAAAACTTTAACCCCGGCCAACACGAGCTTCCAAAGCCTGCTCCCTCTCAACCATTCTGCAATAGGGACCAAAAACAAATCTGTAGCAAAGTACGAAACACGAAAACAGATTAGTAAGACAATATTCCTTTTCAAAACAAGCAGTGTTTCTTATTTCCAAAATTGACCAACATGTTAGGTTGTCGCCATAAAAAATAGTAGGTGATCAACTTTCTCCTTTGTAGTATGAAAACAACACCTTTAGTATGCAGAACTAGTTTATACATATACCATATAACCAATTTACACCAATATAAATTTCTGGGAGAATGTCATGTGGTCGTTCAGTAAAATAAAACTAAGTACATAAATTATAACAGTAAACACCCCTTTAGCATGTACTAATATCTAAGAATAGCTTATGCCAAGAATCATTCTGACCAAAACACACTTAGCTATGACTGAATCTAAGACTTCAAATTCTCATTATGTACTTCTAATGCAGAAGCCCGAGAGATCTGTTTCGACAATACCAGGCACAATTACATTTTAATTGGAAATTATGCTAAACAAATGACAAGCACAAAGATTCGTCTCCCATCCAGGGATCAAGAAAACATATAATCTAAGCAATCATGCACAGTAAAAATATGGATGGTAAAACAAGTTAGGATAAGGTCTGGCAGTACACTTGGAGTAATTACCTGTCCAGAAGCCATAGGAAATTATCGTTGAAAATTTTCCGAAGTAAAAAGATGCGAGTAGCGGTCTCCGAGATCTGCCAAAATCAGTTGACCACAACCAGTATGAACATCACCTGCACAAATTTGGGATTGAGAGGGGATACCAAGATAATGTAATTGTTTGGTGTAAGAAGGAATAGTACATGAACAGGAAAGAAGGTAACCTAGCCAAGTACCCTGCTGATGGACCTGTACCGAGGCAGCGGAAGGATGGGCAGATCACCCGCCATGAATGCCTGCAAGGAAGCTGTAGAATGATTGCTTCCTTCAAATCCCAGCAGAGCAGTTTCGCTCAGCCGAACAGCCATGGTGTTGGCCTACATCGCCTGCGTTCCCTGGGTGGGCTGGCCTCTCTAGCCATGTCAGTTCTCCTTGCCCTAAACCATGGGACCGGTTGATCCATCGCGTCCTCTCTCTCTCACAGCGACCGTCCACGTCAGCTCACTCCCCCTCCCCTCTTACAGCGGCGGACGCAGCCCTCTAGGACTTTTGACCCCAGAATCGGAACCGTACGCTGATGGCCAGAGTAGACGGCAGATCTGACAGTTGAGATTGTTCAAATGACGAAAATGGAAAGCCAAAAACTCGCAAGGCATGAGAGGGTTGGAAAGTTGCTTAGTTTTACTGTCCTAAAAAAATGTGGCTAAATTTTCTTATGTCGGAAACATAGCTCGGCACGACATAGTTCATTGACCGCGAACCAAGGCCTAGTTCTTGTTTGTTAGTGTGTGGGTCGGAAATGACCTGAGTGGGTTGTGATAACTCCAGTTGCCAATTTCATTGTTTATTAACAAAAGAAAATCCTTTCTTCATTAATATTTTCCTACAGTGTTTATAAAGTAACTGTTAAAAGCACAGTTCAACAACCACAAACCAGACAATTTCTTGAAGCGGAAAAGATAAGAAAATTTATACAAATATTAAAAAAACATGAGTTAGGTGAGGTTCTTTTGATCTACACTCTTAAAAAAATTATAACTATCAATCCCATGGTTGTAGAAATATTATATAATAAAGTATCTCCTAATCATAGTATATGTATAATCTGTTAATTAAGGCCATCTTATTTATTCTTAGTTAAAAAGTTATTTCCTATCCTTTCAATTTTCTTTGTGATATAACATATTTTTCACTCTAACACTGATTTCTAAGATGATACATATGGGCTTTAGAAAGTATCTGTTGAGCTAAAAATTATGACATTAATATTGTGAAATCATCTCAACCATCAAAGTGCATAGATAAATAGGAAAGCTAACTTCTGTCCCACTGCTTTTTTTGCAATGAAAAACTCATAGTAGTGCTTTTTAAACTATATGATTTCCTCGGTGTGGACAGGATGAACCTGCATCAGAAAATCCCGGTGCATCATCTTCATCCTCCTTCACCTCTCTGGCTCTCTCTTCACCACGGCTTCCCTCTAGCTATTCTCTCTTAAGCCCATCTCCCGCCTACAAGCTAAGCATCACCACCATGATGTGGGCTTCTAGGACCTTCCTAGTAGTCACCACCAGGTTGTAGCGTCAGAATTCAAGATCATCCATCCCTAAATCCCTAGCTAGGGTTCTACCCGGTCTAGGGCGTAGCCTGTAAGGGAAGGACGGAGGAGGGCGAGGGAGATTGTGCGGCGGCCGGCGGCAGGGTGCCGTCCTTGCGGATGGTGCGGCGGCGGCATACACAGGTGGCGGCTAGGGTTTAGGGTTTCCGGCTCCTCAGGGAGCCGGGCAATAGAATTATCTTATTGCTTAATTCTCAAAAGTGTCTTACAACTTGTTTATATAACCACGATGTGAAATAAAACTAAGATAACTTGTGGGCTAAGCTCCTAACTAAGCCTGTCCGGTGGGCCTCCTAAGGGTATAAGTCTGCCCGGTCATAACACTTCCATATATAAGTTTGAATCGTCATTTTTGTGAAGAGATGTAATACTTTCTGTATTGTTATTATTTTTGCTAGACACAACCTCAGACTATGGTTCACAAAGGGATAGAAATATTTCTTTCCAAATGACTATAGGGATCTCACAATTTCAATAGATATTCCAACATCTTATGCGCACCAGAATTCTCCGCGTCCTTTACTCTTGACATCGGATCACCTATAGTCACACAACTAGCACCTGGGGTTTCTACCTGAACGGAGTAAACAAATGTCCTATCATGTGCCGGGCCATCTTCCTTCTCTAACCTGAAAAAAATGAAGTAACTGTGTAGAGTTGATCCAGGCAAAATGTCAAGTTAGATAATGCAACAAGTGGTAAGCATTCAAATTCCCAATGTGCCAAAACCATCAGTTACATTAAAATAACTCTCAGCCCACCACCCAAACATAATGGCATTACAATCCAAAGTAAGAGATACTTTTACTCCCACAGATTGCACCTAATAGTTTCTGACTTTCATATGAAGAAACCTAACAAGCGTCACGTGAATATAACAAGCTGGAGATTAATCAGCAGCTTCATATAACTACAAAAGCAGTGATGTCATTGAAATCAAACCTTAAGAGAACTCAACTCAAAATAAAAGCAACATAAGACATCTAAAAAAGGCAAAATATGTTTGGATAGAAGCAGTACATGGACGATGACCACCACAACCCCCACCCCTAATACAATGGAAGAATCTTCTAGTGACATAACCCTAAGTACTAAAAAGTACATAAAAGTAAACGACAATATTCTTCTCTGCTTTATTGAGAGAGAGCCACCCCTTTATAAAGCAGACAAGACTTGACGAACAAGCTGGTAAATCTATTGATACTCTAATACGATATCTAAACTGATTGAACTCTTTCTTAACAAAGTCACTTAATCAACTAGGACTCCAATTAAGGGACAAGACTCCACATTTGATGGGCTGGCCCACATAACATCTCTCCCTTCCTAGAAAAACAGCTTGTCCACAAGTTGTGGGTTGTCAGTAGCCTCCCAGGGAACCTTGGGTGCTACCAATTGTGGCGCCATCTTGGTCGTAGTCATCAACCTCGACAACACTCTACTAACTCAGCTGGAGTGAGGAGGCGAACCTGCCTTGGCGGGGTTGTCTCTAAAGTGGTCGACAAGAAAACAAGTGCTAGTGGTGTTGGCGGGGAAGATAGGCCCAAAAGGCTAGAGTGGTGTTGTTGTTGGAAGGAAATGTCGTTGCTGATATGCCTTGGCAAAGAAGATGGCGGTGTGGAGGTTAGATGGCCGTTGAAGCTCCACGTTAATGTGAAGACCATTGGCCAGCCCTGCAATGCACCAAAACCGTTATCGGGATGGTGTTGATGGCTCATTGATGTGGCACATGAGTGCTAGAAACATGTTGGTGTGTGTCGATAACCGAGGAAGTGAACAACAGACGTGCCAACTCGCCCAAGGGATTGGCGCAAAGTGACGGCCCAAAATAAATGTGGCAAGCTTCCTTTAAGTGCTCCAATGTCGGCATGTCGAATCGTCTTGATGTGGCAAGCCTCGTCCATGCGTTGTGCCATTGTCCACGAAGAAACTGCTTGCACCTATTAAGCCAATCAAGAGGATCGACTGAACCATCGTCATACATCAGGTGCAAGCTTGCCACGTTTATTTCGGGCCGTCACTTTGCGCCAATCCCTTGGGCGAGTTGGCACGTCTGTTGTTCACTTCCTCGGTTACCGACACACACCAACAGGTTTCTAGCACTCATGTGCCACATCAATGAGGCATCAACACCATCCCGATAATAGACGTGCGACACCTGCAGGCATTACCGCCGACGACACCGAGGCGCTAAGCTTTCACTCTGGCCCTCACACACACTTTGTCAAGGATACGAGCCACTAGACCCATCACGACAAAGGACCCACCACAATGAACCAAAGGACTTGCTCTAGATCAAGATCAGAGCTTGGCTGCCACCGACTGAGACAGTTACGCCAAGGCCACCCGCCGCCCCTCCCTCGTAGCCGACGCTGACAAAGAGAGCACTCAACACCACCATTGTGATGCTCGTCGGAGACCCAACCGCGCGGTCCACCATCCAAGGCCATCACCCGGGCATCCAAACGCCACCTCCCAGAAACACCGCTGCGACAACCACTACAACTCAACCCAGATCTTAGTGAACATGCAGGAAACCGATGCGCAAGATGCACCTTATGGGCCACCGGACGAGGCCGCGGAGCGACCCTCCTGGTCAGGCACCTCCCAACCCAAAGCACTGACAGGCCAAGGCCAAAGGCCACGACCGTATCGCCCCATGCGCCAACGATGGGGGAGAACAATGCCACCTCAGAGGCCATTGGACGTGGCCATGGACTAACCTTATTAGTCAGATCCAGCGATGCACATCACCTCCATGCCCGCGGGCATCTCCCATCCCAAGGCAGCACAGGCCGTGGCGATGCTCAAGAACGTGTCACCCGTACACGCAACACCAGGGGAGTTGCACGCCACTAGCCTTGAGTGGAACCCCGTGGCTCCTGGAACCACGTCACTAACAACCCCATGCGCAGAGATACAATCGAGAGAGGAGGAGCAAGGGTAGAGAAAGGGGGGAGGAGCGGCCCACCGCGGTCATGGGCCAACCGGTGGCTGCGGCACTGGCGCTGGGAGGACATGAAGAGAATGGTGGTGGGAAAATCTAACCCCCAAATCGCCCAGCAAGACGACGTGGGGTCCTCACAAGGGGGTTAATACTACTGTTGAGCAAGAACAATGAAGGATCAGACTGCCAACATATATGAAAATTAGGGTTTCCGTGCTTGCACCATATAACCAGCAGCCAAGGGAAGCAGAGCCATGATATTGATCTTTACACGAACACGGCAAGGTCAAGAGTCTGAGGGTAAGGAAGGATGGTAATGGGTGCATGGAAAGGAAGAGGTGTGAGTGGGTGGTTTATGTGTGTGTGTGTGTGGGGGGGGGGGGGGGGGGCAGCATGAAGCAGGCTTGGTGCGCAACAACGGAGATGAAAGCGAGATAGGAAATGATTGTTACAGTAAATGACAGAGGGGAAATGTGGGCATGGGCATTGAGGAAGGAACACGAAAGCACTGGAGGGAGTGTGACGATGCCCGGAGAAGCTATGGTGGGCAAGGGGGAGAATGAGATAAAGGAAAGATATATGCCCATCAAAATTTCTATTTTTCTTATTTGTTATAAGATAGCAGCTCACTTCAAGGTGGTTCAGTGCATACATACAAGTAATCATGTCACGTATCTGCTTTAGTCAAAATAACTTTGTGAAACATGACAATGGCGGAAACTAAGAAAGTGCACAATCTTCGTACTTCAAGGTAGTGTTTTAGACAATTTTGGAGTTCTAGGTTGAAAAGACATACTCGCGCCACAATTTAAGGTTAAAAAGTGTGCACTTTTTCATTTTAGAAATGTCTTAGTACCAAGTAAGATGCTAAAATGTACAAAGAATGCTGAATTGATTTTATGAGTTCCCAAGGGGGGTATATATGTAGAACAAACATGATTTAGATAAAATAAAGAAATCATTTTTGTTTGAGCATTAAATCAACATGAAAGCTTCCCCAACGGCACTAGCAGATAGTTTTTTTGGGTTTATGGGGTGTGGCATTACTTTTTGCATCTCAAGCTTGAATTCCAGCAAATCAGGACTTAGAAAGATGAAACAAGTTTAATCTAATAGTTACTTAGAACAAACATATGAGCAACAAACAATTGTAATGTATGTGTGGGAAAGAGATGCCTGATCTGAGGATCGTTCCAGAAAAAGTTCAACTAATGAACATGATATATAAAACTAAAAACTGACAGAGTAGTCAAGAATCTTACTTAAAGATGGGTTTTGGCCAATGCTTCCTGCTGCATTGTTCATTAAGCTTCTGCTTGCATTCCCTAAGCTCTCCAACCTCATGCCCCTCTCCATGGCCAACTCCAGTTGTCAACACTTGCTGACTGCCTCCACCAAGAAGCTTGCTTAATACATCCCGTGTGGCATTGAGCTTAGCGATTCCCATATGCTTTGAGGAGCCCATCCCAACAAGTGCCCCACCAACAATTACATCTACAACCGTTGTTCCACCCTTCTGCCGAGGCTTGAATTCTAGATCCTTCCCATGTTTCTGGCACAGTTCATGCAACATAGAAACAGGTTGCTCATCTATTGTTTCTGCCGTGATAATGGGCTCAAAGAGGAACCTTGTTACCTGCATAATAAACAGTGAAATCATTATCTCCACCATTAGTCTAGTGAACTACTCTCTCCATAAATAAATATGTCGTTTTGGAGAGCAGAAGAAGTCCTTTTTCTTTTTTAACTTTCACAAGTAATATTGGTAAAGCTATCTTGGATTGGTCTACGAAATGATATATACAATTCTCCATAGAAAAACTAACATGAGCTGGCAATAATAGTTAAGTTATTTTCTGGAAACCTCAGATCAACATATTAAGGAATGAAAATAACATGAAAAACGGATATTACAAACCTTCCAGAGCTTCTCAAGATTAAGTTTGCAATCCACATAGACAGCGGCAGCAATGGCCTCAACTATATCAGCAAGCACCTTGGGAGCCTTAACATCACTGCCACCATAGGGCGTAGTGCCAAGGTCATCCTCTAACTCTTCTTTCACCGACTCAATAAACTGCCCTGCCTGCATAAAGGTGTACCCAGTCACGTAAACAGTTCATCTAATATCCACATCTCAAAGAGATGACATAAATGTAATGATTTACTCGCACTGTAACACATAAAGAGACAACACAACATCTAACATGAGCTGGAATCGAATTAATCGATCTTTCAACTCTGAGATAGATAGAAAAAAGGGAATTGTCAAAATAATTTTCAGTTGTGCTTATGAGGTTCAAGTAAATCATTGATGGCCCAAAAGTATTGTCATGAGACTCATTCACAAGCCAATTATTATCAGGAGCAAGATTGCATAGCAGGGATGGGAAGACAGAAAATGACCAAATATATTCAAGAGCAATACAGTTTAACTTCAAGGATGGAAAAGAGGACATTTAGATAATCTGTGCATGAAAAAAATGAAGTCGGCATATGGCTACTTTGGATCCAACATGGCGCATGAGTGAGACTCGATCAAGACAGAACAGCTAGGTTCAGAGTCAAACTGCAACAAATATGAAAATTACCTCTGGTCATGTGAAGGTACTCGTTAAACCTGTTGTTTAATCAAACAAATCACAACCTGGGGTTATGTGCAAACCTTAATTAAGTTATTACATAGTATTTATGCTTATCTTCAGACCTATCGGGCAAACAAGTATCGGTCTCTATCATTCAAGTACCATGCACCAAAGTGCAGTACAGAAGGATGCAAAGTACTCACACTGTTGAATTCATCCATATTAAGTGTAACTATGTCTGAAAGTACATTGGAATTACGCAGAGAGATTGGTCTCTCACGTTTCAAATCAATTTTCATGATTCGGGAGAAATATTCTTTACCAAAGCCTAAGAACAAAGAACAAGAGCCCATCTACCGCTTGAGCGGACAGTCAACAATGGATAATTTAAGACTGTAAGTATAGTATAAAGTACGAGTAGTATAAAACAGATCCAAATCCATAGCTCCTAACTCAGGGGAGGGGAGGAGGATACGAGGATGCATACCAAGAGATCGAGGCGAGGACAGTTGCGTCGGAGCAGCGGGTAGAGGTCGTGGCGCACGGCGACGCGCGCCAGCTTCTCGGTGTTGATGTTGGCGGCCCGGAGCGTGGAGAGCGCGCCGGGGCCGACGGTGGGGTTGGTGAGGTAGAGGAAGTTAGAGAAGGCGAGGCCGAGCGCCGCGTCCCCGACGAACTCGAGCCTCTGGTACGAGGCCGCGGCGAAGGACTGGTGGGTGAGCGCCTCCTCGAGCAGGGAGCGGTCGTGGAACTCGTAGCGAAGAAGCCGCTCCACGCGGGCCGCCGCCTCCGCCCTGTCAGCTACGAAGCCCGGCGGCCGGAGCGTGACAGGGCCCGACGGCGCAGGCGACGAGGCGCGCTTGCGCTTCATCGGGACGAAGCCCTGGTGAGTGGTGTGCCGCCGCCGGTGCGCGTGACCGTCTGGCTAAATCGGGACGGGGGAGATGAAATTTTGGGAAGGATCGAAGAAACGGAAAGGAATCTGACCAGAAACACGAACGCGGTCTGTTTGAGCGTCTTCACCAGCCAAAAAAGAATTAGCTTAATTATCTAAAACTGAATTTATGGGGAAAATCAAACAAAAATACAGCTCCAACAGCACACCTAAAACTGCACATGTTTTGGTGTAATTTAAATTTTAGTACCCAAGAAATATAGGTCCTCCATATCAATAAAGCAAAAACACAGTCGGGAGAGTCAACCGCCCGAAAAATTCCCACCGCCGTCCCGCCTCGGCATTGGTTGATTCTCGCCGCCGACACCACTCCACTGGGTGCCCCAAGCGTCACTACTACAAGAGTTGGCCACACCCCAGCTGACCTCCGCACCCTGGGTCCTCCCGACGCCTTTGTGAGGTATCGGGTGACCGTCTTAATCCCGGCGAGCTCCTTCGGCTGAAATTGAGCTCGGTGCCTGATACGTGTTTGACAAGATAGCTAGCGTGATTATCATTTCAAATACCGAAACAGTCGTGAGGTCATTTCCCGAAGAAGATAATGACTGTGTACGCGAGGGATCATCTACAGAAATCAATGATAGCACTGGTTGTAAATCACGTTTGGGATGACAAATGATTCATTGGTGTTGAGCACATAGGAGAGTGGGCGCCGCATGGAATTCCTCGTTCGATGACCCGATGCCAATGAAGGAAGTGGAGAGCAAACATGAGCGTGACTGGTAGATGTTACTCAAGTTGGACGGGAGGCATGGAACAGACAGATAGTGCGTCTAGTCCTAACAAGTTTTTTCTCAAGATGTGACGGCTGAAGCGGCTCTGAATAGTGTGTCCTGTCGCGGCGGGAACGGCGGGTGTTGCGAGTCGGGCGAGCGTAGGCATGACAAATGGTGTGTCTGGGCATGGCTAGGGGTGCGCCGGCAGGCGCGGTAGCAGCAAAGGGCCATCAGTGAATACTGCGAGTGGTCGAGTCAGGAGTGGCATGCGATTGGATAGAGCCGAACAGGTGCGGCGGGGCACCATCGCATGTTCGTCGGCAGTGACGCGAGCATGGGGACATGGTGCGCATAAAGTTTTCTTTTACCTGAGTGGAGGTAGTTTTGGAGGAGGAGGTATGATGGTGGAAGGTGGGCGACGCGTGATTGTTGGCCAATGTCTTGTTTCAATTACGTGGTATGACGATTTATTTCCTAATGAAGATGTAACTAAGGTGTTGTGGAGATGATTAATTAAAATTGATTAGTAAATATCTGAATTTTATGTGATACAACATTGGGACAATCCGGTCTATTGATAAATGGTGGATATGTGGTCGTGATCTAAAGTTTCTGCCTCTACTCGCTTGTTTAATAGTATAAGTAACAATTAGCAGTGAAAATGGAGATTCAGATGGAGACGATCCTCTCCTCAAGCACTTTCCACATATGCCTTGACCCCTTCCTGAATAATGCCGATTTATGCAAGGAAATGATAAAACAAGAAAGTTTGTACATCTCAACAATTATTAGTGATTTGTAGGCAGGTTCAAGTGATAAATACAGAAAATATCTGAGAACATTCACTTTAAATTAGGGGTGAATATGAGTGTAAAATCCACCCATCAAGCACCATGGATCATGAATCATGGGTGCACTAACCTTGCAAGTGGTTGAGAGAGGGATGCAAATAATTTTTGTACTCGAGAAATATACGAGGAGGAGTTTTTGCCAATTGAGTGGTACAAAACTTTCAGATTTATGAAAGAATTTCACCAAGAAAACATTACACAAGGACTACTTATACACATTGTCGAAAGCACTCAATATATTCATCGAAGAAAACACAGCATGCAATTTGTTATACAGCCAGCAATTGTTATGTTATCACTTATTTAAGTTCAAAAAAATACCTCACATAGCCACTCCCAGACCCAGACAGCTACACCCATACCAATTTCTACAACAGAAATCATATTGACAACATACTTTCTGTACCGAGTTAAAAAGAGTTTGAGAAAGAGAAGTTCAAAAAAGAGACTGAGAATCCTATCTAATAGAGTGACTACAAATCTACATTGCTATTCAATACATCTGGGAAACACACTGGCTTTTGAAATCTCACATGAAAATCAACAGATTGGGGGTAAAGGTAAGCCCCACCATCTCTGCAGTAGTAATACGACACATTACATAGGAAGTCTGACAAGGTTGTATACAAAAGACTAGTTCCTTTTTTCGGATATATGTTTGCATCAGTAGTACAGAAGTGCAATGGCATAATAACTTTGTTCGTAAACAAAATGAGCACCACACCACACAATCTAAAAATTAGATGATGCAGTGTTTGATTAGGATTAACTTTGACTTATGGAGTTTGGCTTGGCCAACCAAATCCAAAGGCATAGGTATTTTTTTTGGCTTACAAACCAAAAAGGCAAATTTAAGCCTAACCAAACACCCTCCTAAAAAAGCAAAAGACAATAACCAAGTAGCGAACATTAGAACAGGAGAAGGTATATATTAGACCAACATTTTCTTTTACCCTATTCCTATTGTAAGATAAAAGTGTAGCTGATAGAAAAACATCTCATTTACATGATAAATTCTTGGAACCTAACTATCTTTTAGCCATTTTCTCAGTCCAAATTAATATTTATGTGAACTGTGAAATAAATTCATGAGGTCATTGAATGAGTACATTTTATATCATGTCATATATAGATCATTCATTGCATAAAAACTTCTCACATCATGTCCGCTGAGACACTCTTCTCGTCTAGTGCAGGGAGACTCAGATTAAGGGCTTCTTAGAATCGTCTAGGGGGCTGGGCGGGGAGATGATAAATTGTAGCACGACGTCTTCAACAGTGTAACAATGCCCACAAGCATTGTTGTCATCAGTTCGTACCATCGCCAAAGCCCGGCTTATGCCGACAATTTCGCGTCACAAAGCCTGCGACCGTCACAGTCCATCGGCCCGCTAGACATATCTCGGACAAGCCCGTCGGCCTAGGGGTCTGCATCGGCCATATCCATCATCGTGACACCCCTTCCCACGAGAGTAGTAGACGGTTTCGTCGAGAAGCCGCATGAGACCGTTATCACGTATAATAGGAAGGTACACAGAGATTAAAGACATTCATGTTATTACAAAAGTATGTTTCCAATACTGGGAGAATGATTATGCTGGTATGAAGAACCTCATGTCTTTGGTTGCCAGTATTAGCAGGATAGCCGCGCGTATTCAGCAGCCAGTTATATTGTCCAATAAATACTGGGTTACAAGCCAAGACTATTTTGTCAAGGATCCTGTCAGAGTAACATTGTGGTATAAGCCAATTACCCCGGAGTATTTGCCTTTCTTTACCTATTTTATTATAGATTTATTGCTTTCACATGCCATGAGATTTCTTCCTTTCTTATCGATTACGGCTAGAAAGAGAGGTTGGTGTGGTCCATACATCTCTATCGTAGATCCACTATGTACTGGTAACGTTAGCCTATTCGTAAATCCTCAGTACTATACGTACTCGAGAGAAGTTGCTCCCTTCCATGACAAAGACTAGTTAAGTTTCACTATCTCCTTTCTCAACTCACTATATCCCAGCTGCACAAGAGTAGTCAATAAAATCATAGAAGTAAGAAGGAAGCAAAGCAAAGGATCGGATGTGGCGGGATACGAAGTGCACCGCTAAGCCAATACGAATGTATACATACGAACCCACGCCAATACTAGTAGTAGGGGTGTTGAACTCAATTAAAGGTTAGGGCTCGGTTTCCGGTTGACTTTTCGAATCCTATCCTCTGTTTCTGGTTAAACCAATTAAATAGGAGTATCCACCCAACTTTCATATGCTGTAGTTCCTATACGCTAACGGGTTCATCTTTGCCCTGCTTCCTTGGCATTGAGGCTCACACCTCTCCTTAGTCAAATCTAGTTGTAGTAAAGTATAGAGATTTGAAAGTAGCTGGATGCCAAGAGCACTCTTATTCCTCGTCCATTCCGTATGGATTCTCAACCTTGGCCTACAAGCGGAACAAACTATGCCAGCTCAAGCTAGAACTCACTTAGAAGGTCAGGAAAGAGCGACTCAACAGGGGAAAGCCGGAGCGCCTTAGCAGCACTTCATTGGCTCGCGTCAAGTCTTCCGCTCATTTGGTAAACATGCACATCCTAACCCCGCGAAATTCCCTGCAGGGAACATCCTCCTTTATCCTCTTAGACTTCCCCAGGCATGGAATTTAGAATCCTGGAGATCCTATCACTTACTTCGCCCGGCTGATCCATTCTCTGGCTTATCCCAAGGAGAGCCTGATTCGATCCTAAGGTCAAGTACCCTATTTATAAGTCGGACCCGGAGCTAAAAGATAACCTCTTTCTTCTTATGAATGGAAGGAAACATAAAAACTACGCTAAAACCGAGTGAATGTATGTCTTTTTATCCCTTTCTTTAATCGAGACTTTCATACAGTAGCAACAACTCTCCTTTCAAGTGAGCTAGAAGGGTATGTCAGAGCAGGTTGACAGGTAGGCTGGAACCTTAGGAGGTATAGGTAGGCTTAATGAATTGGTAATCGATCGGGCAATTCATTAAACGATATCTGTATTATGAGTACCTCTTCTGAACCATACCGCTCTTCTGGTAAACAGTCAGAATCAGTAAAAAATGAGTTCCTTCTTCAAATCCATCAGTCACATCCGCCTTGCGAACTGTATCGGTCAACTATAGGAAACTGGCTTGGTAAAGGTCAACGGTCCTGTTCAAGCATTGGCGCATAACGGGAGGCTAGCTCAGTAGATTAGTTCTTTAGTTTAGGAGTGAATGCTTTGCTTTCTTTTCTTTGATCTACTCGTTCATGAATTCCATCAAAATAGTAAATAGAAAGAATTTCAAATCACAAATCATACATAATAAACAATTCTTGTGAACGAAAGAGATATCCGATTTGAGAGTAAGGACCTTCAAGCTGATTATGGTTAATCCGGTGATAAGACTGGCAAAGCTTCTTTGCTCTAGGTAGAGGCGGCTGTGCTTTTCATTTTCTTTGATCTTTCCGCGAGGGCCTCTGCTTTCCTCGAACGATGACTGAGGAAACACATCCAACCTCGAATGCTGAGACAAGACCGGGCACACTTCTATAATATAGTTAAAGTAATATAAGAAGAGGGCCGAGAACTTTGATACCAGTGGAGTGCGATGACATGATGACAAGGCCTAATCGACCTTCTAGAGCAGATTCTCGACCTTAAAGAGCGGATTCTATACTAGACTTGTGGCTTCAGGAGATGAAAAGCTTGATGAACCCCGACCCACTAGACCAAGTGAGTGATGTTGCATTTCGAGCACAGGCACCTTTGACCTAGCTTTCGACAGAGAGAGACAAATGGGAATGCCAGGCACAACTCTTTGCTTTGAAGCATGAGAGAACGAGAACATTTCCACTGCTTTAGTTGCTAGAACCCCCGCCTGGAAGACAGGTCTCATCCCTTCCTTAATTAAGTATTACTAATCCCATTCCTTTAGAAACATGTCCTTTCTAGTGGAATAGCTTGTAGAGTAGAGTGATTTCCTTGCTTCATAGGTTTCAGGTTCAGAAGACTCTCTTCCCCGTATATTGTATTTACTAGTCAGGCCCGGTGGAGCAATCTCGAATTCTCGTATATCAATGCTACATGAATGATTCACATAAGGGAATTCCAAGTGGGTCGAATAGGACTAGGGAGCTCGCTTCCATCTACTAAAAGTTCTCTATGGGTGGGGACAAGGTTGGTTTACAGTACAGACAGTTTCCTAGCTGGCACTTGAGAAGTGCTCGTCTAGTTTAGTGATTCCTAGCGTAGAACCCTTCTGTGTTGGAATAGTTTCCAGATTATGACCTTCTCTTTTGATTGAGTGAATAGCCATGCCATGGATTCTCTTTTCTGGGCTAGCTCTATACCATTTCCATAGTAATACTGCCTTGGTGAATCCCTTATCTTGTTTGCAGCATCATTCTCGATCCCCTTATTCCCTTCCCAAGAAGGAATCATATCCTATGGCTAACTCATCCTTATATGGCTCCCGGATCCTTAAAGAGAATCAAAGGCTATCTCGAGGGATGGTCAAAGAATCGGTTTATCTTCACGGCACTAGACGGCACCTTTATGAGTGCGTATAAGCTTGCTTTAGAGCTAGAGCGTGCATCCAAAATAGTTTCATATCCCTTTCCATCGATCTTTCTTGGTGCTGTAGTACCCATTCCTGCTAGCTTGATCTGGTGGCCTTCCTTGGCCAGGACTATATATAATAGTTTATTGAGTGCTTCTTGGGTTGGTTCTCTTGAAGTGCATAGCCCGGCCCCTTTTCTCTTTCTTCCAACGGAAAGGGTTCTCTTCTCTTCTGGTATGGAGTTCGACTAGAGCCTGCCGCTTTTCGAGGTTTGGGTGTGGGTGGATCTCATATCTTAGAGGACAGGGCGGGGCTTATTCCCAAGGTCAGGTCCCATGCCGGTGGACTTGAAATACGAAGATCTTAAGCTAAGCTACAGGGCCGGGAATATACTCCAGGTTGGGAGATCTGTCCTGCCATCGGGCATGCAAGAAGCTATGTGCGCAGGGCATCAGAGGCTTACTCAAATGGAACATACGAATCCAACCTTGCTTGACTCTCTTTTTCATACTTGCCCTCGGGATCAGTGGTAGATTCGTAACGTTATTACTCATGGGTAGTAGATGATGGATCCATTTCTGTTGAAGCAGTGGAGTGAAGAGGAGGGTTGGGTCCCGCCTCACAACGAGCCCAGGTAGCTAGATAGGTAGATAGTAGATAGCAGTCCGGATAGTGATAAAATATGAAATAATCTTCTTCTTGATTGAAAGAAAGCCTGTGCCAGAAATAGAGAGAGTTCTGCTCTTGGTTGACATAGAGTTGAAAACATACTCCTCACAAATGATCATAGTTCACTACTAATGAGCGAGTAACTACTAACGTTACGAGCAAAAAGACGAATCTACTTGGTTCATATCATATGTTCCGCTCCATTGACAGGTTCATATATGTACCTCATGTTCATAGAAACAACAGGATGATAATCCGTTGATGGGAAACTCACTTTGCTATGCTAGGAAACTGACTAATGAAACTAACAAGTTCAAGTGCTCTAGTCAAGTAGTAAGCTCCAGTGGGAAGCGCTAGTCCAGATAGAAAGAATAGACAGGAGGATTGCCAGGTTGGTCCGCACAGGTGCATATCTGTAGGTTCCAGCACGGGATTCCAGATCGTTGGTACCCGATGTTCAGTTCATGGGAATGGGAATGTAGGAAACTCTCTCTTCCGTCCGGAACATATAGATAGATTGATTGCTGTAGCAGCAAGTCAACTAGATCCAGTGAGGAATGAGAACCTTTCCGGGGGCAAGGGGGCGAAGCTACTAGCTACTATTACTATTGGCTATGGATGTCCTAACACGAACGGAGTCTATACGAGCAGAGGAAAGCGAAGCGTATTGGTTGGTTTGGATTTCAGAGTGCACTGGTTCTATTCTAACTAGACTCGCATCATAAGTTTGCCTGCTTTAAAATCCCGCGAAAGTACTACTGGCAGCTCCTATATGAGTTTGATGCCACGAAGATTATCATATCCACATGAAAGGCAAATTCATGGAAAGGAAAATGAATGTGATGTACACTAGAAAAGATACCAAGCAAGAGGATGTGCGCAACGTCGCGCTCGAAAGTCTTGTCTATGAAACCAAACCCTAGTTCCGTGAGGAGGAAGACTCTCTTCGGTCGAGGGATGGATGGACTAGTGCCGTAAGGATGAGTGATGCTAGAGGGAAGTAGATCAATAGGTGCCGCTTGCTTACTACAGTGACAAGGAAATCAAACAAAGTAGTGGCCAGGCCAGTCTCAAGAATGGGTGAGTCAAGTAAACTTGCCAGTATGCCGGGAAGCCGGTAATGCTAGGGTATCTCCAGTCGAAAGGATGCCGGATCCAACTAATACGGCTACGCTTGAGGAAGAAGAGTGCTCCTACTCCTCCTTATTCTTCTAAGAATAGGCCCGGTGCTAACTCCACCTTCCGGACTGCCCTTCATCGGCACGAAAGTAAGATTGGACATGATAGACGGAAGCAGAATCGAGGCAGTATCAGTTTCCAGGTTTCGAGGAAGGAAATTTCCGCAGGGCTCTCTTATCTTCTTAAAGGATGAGTGTGTATACAACCAACCTATAATACGTATTTTCGAGGTTCCTATGCTATGGTATCCAGGTTCCCGTCAGGGAAGGGATAGGGTGCCGTGTTTTCCACAGAACAGTCTGGTGGAATCCAGTGGTATATAGAAGCTCTGTGCCCTTCTCTTTCTCCTGCAGCAATATGAACTCAAAGGGATCCTTTCCTACCTGGGACAGCTTCATAGCTCCTACCTTTACTCTTGATTTGCACAAGAGTGCTCGTCAGTGATCTCCATTCAAAAAAGTGGAAAGGAATGTTCCATTGCCACGAACAATATGGGCTTTCTCATGGATTCCCCTTTTTCTTCTACACATTATACTAATATAATTGGATTGGGAATTCACAAGAATGGGTATTGAGAGGAGGATCACCATGGCCAAAACAGCTCTTGTCAGCGACAAACTCTATGATTTGCCAATTCCAATCGATTTGCATATCAGCAAGCATGGATGAGCACATCTGGAAACCTTGACTTCCTCTGGATGCAGACCAATATATGCATAAACCTTCGTTGGGTGGGTTCTCGTTTCTCATCGAGAGTGTTGAGACTATCTTTCAAGGAAGCTTCCCAGCATGACCTTTCCCTGAATTGGTGTATAGTGAGGTGAGTATCCGGGTATCATGACAACTCCAGTCAAGCACTGGGCAATACCGGCACTTAGATGGATTAGATGACTTTTGATGATCAGCCTTTACCCGCGGGCACTGGCCACTTACATACAGAACCTATACATTTCCAAATAGGAGATGAGAGAGCCCTTGATCCGGCGCATGACTCTCACGAATGAGAAGCTCAATAGCCATCTATCTAGAGAAGGAACTAATGCCACTGATAGGAAATCCATAGACCGTACGCCCACTTACCACTCTACCACTTCAATTCAATGACGGACTTCCCCGATACCTAGCTTGAGAGAGATCGATCACTGGCATGTGGCGTATATTTCCGAGAGAAAGAGGACTGAAATTCACCTTTACCCCTTCTATCACAGGTCTCACTAGAGATTCCCACAAACAAAAGAGAGATTAGGAAGACCGCTCCTTTGCGAACTTGGATGGCATTTTCCGCAATCTGTTTTGTGGATGATATCCTTCCATACCAGGAGGATCTGCTGGAGAATCAAGGGTCCATTCCAATAGACATAGTGCAAGAGAAGAGAATTGGGTGACTTGAATATGCAGCAATTTGCCCGGCTATGGATAGGCAGGCATTCCTTTCTATGGGCCACCCACTGATCCTAATCAAGAAATTGCTTTAGGGCAAGAGTCATGTGTGACCAGATTGAAAACCGAATTCCATTCCTGATGAGAAACTATCTGATATTCCTCCTATTCCGGAAGGTTTTCTAGCCACCTGCTTAGAGATTTGACGGGCTACCAATCCAAATAGCAGTCAAGAAAGAATCCAAGTTGCAGTCAAGATAGATGGAATGGACTAGGGCACAAGGAAAGAGATCCAGAACGAGACCGATCATTCATTCCCTCTTTCTCTGGCTGTAGAATTGACATAGAACTAGTTTTTCTTCCCAAGGCCCAATTCTTAATGATTGAGGAAATGCACGCTCACATAATGGGAAAATCATGTATAATCCTTATGAGAAATCTCCTACTTTCCTCTCTACAGGGAAGTGCGCCAGTTCGAGAAATATCGTTGATAGAATGAATGCTCTTACGCGCTAATGAATGATGACTTATTTAAAGAATTTCTTGATATCTTGCAGAATGGTTTTCATGCTAATCAGAATGAATTTCTACTTATGCGCTAAGAGAGACTCTGATGGAATCAAACCAGTCTCTTGGGAAAATCAAATGGATGGATCTCTTTGTCAGCTTCTTGTTTGAGAAAAAGAGTAGTGACTCGCTGGATTGAGATTTCTAGGAAAAAGAGTTGTGAACGAAATCCTACACTCCCTGTAGGTAGGGCTGGGCGAGAAAGAGTCCCCTCTGAAGCCTATAAGTTAGTAAGCAGGCCAAATATTCCACCGGGGTCTTTCTTAGCAAACTCATTGATGGCAGTACCTAACTAAAGAAGAATAGCGCTCTTTCTTTCTTTCAATTACGTTTGTTGAATGGTTCTGCACTTAGATCAGTCAGTACACACGAAACCCTTTAATCAAGTGAGTGCCACTTTAACTCAGCTCTTTCCTAGTGATCTTGATTGTCCCTAGAAGCATCTCTTATTTTCATATAGAAATGAAATGGTTTAGTGGAAAAGAGGGAGATCCGGACTCACTTCTACCAATCGAAGATTATCATATTTTAATGAAAGGCAAATGATAGTCAGAAAATCGTATAAAAAATGCAGAAGTTAGGCTTCTTTAGGTTCTAGAGTCGTGGCTTCAAGCTCCAGTCTTAGTTTTACTAGAGATCAAATCTAAAAAGGCTCCCCGTGGACTCTACGCAAGACTTTTTTCAAAACCTTACATAATTTGAATTTCTCTTTCATTCCATGTTGCGGATAATGTGCCATTTGGAAGTTTTTTGCTCTAAAGTGTTTGGTAAGTTTGTGCTCGGCTTGAATTTGAATGCATATCCCGATATATTTTTCTTCCTCTTTCTTATCTTGGTTGTTGTATCACGGATGTTGTTTAGCGCTTTATGTTCGCGTTGCCCTGTATGGGCTGCGCACATTTTCACGGGTTTGTCTTTCATCACCATACTTGAGTCTAGCATTACCCCAGCGGAATGCTCGCCGG